>NW_015647124.1:3045711-3076728 GCF_001515625.1 Sinocyclocheilus rhinocerous
ATACCATTCAATGAGTTGTTAACTTTCATTAGTTACAAAAGTTGTTACCAATGTCCTGTTACACATTTGTACTTACACATACCATTCAATGAGTTGTTACATATGTGTAGTTACACAAACACTACAGCTGTAGATACTATGTATCAATGTGTACTTACACTGTGGTTAAAAATCGTAAAATCTAAAACGTTGCTACCGTATTTTTTAAATTTTACGGAATTTTTTTTACAGTGTATGTAAGTACACAGGTATTAGGGACACTTAATATAAAGTGGGACCAAATAATGTAATCATGGACTATCTGCTGCGGTTTGTGTCTGGTATTGATACTGACTCGAGCTTTGTGAGTTTTTATCCATGTCCAGCCATCACCACTCTCTGAGCCGTCCAAACTAGCGGCTGCTCTGTCGTTCAAGCTACCTACAACTCTAGATACAACAGCCATCAAATGCGGCAGTACCCAAAGCATGGCCTGTTAGAGCCAGCTGGTTTCAGACAAGAGCTTTCACCACCTGGTCTGATCCTCCGCTGCGCTTTTACTTTCAGATCCGATGGCTTCTCCGCTTGGTGAAATTCTCAAGAGCCTGGCCGAGCGAGTGAGATTCCTCCGCCGACATCTGCTGCAGTTATCCTTGGCAATCGGCTCTGGCTAGACATTCCATTATTGTTATTTCTTTGTTCAGCTCTTCAGAGAGAAAATAAAGATATTACAGACACCGTCTACTAATACCGGCCAGCCGATTCCTGTCTGATTCCATTCCCGTATTTCTGGTGAAATCAACCCAATCAAGACGACAGTCTTCGTGTTCACACCGAATGTAGGATCGTAGCTAGTGGGGTTTCAAAAACATCCCCTAGCTTGCTCGCAACCAAGAAAGCAAGGCGTAGAAGAACACGTCTTGGGATCTAATCGGCTAAACATCTTAAAATGTGCTGTTGAAAAGAAGTCTCAGCCTCCTCCTGCTGTTGGTAAAACAAATGTCCCTCCCATACAGCGTTATTCTTATCCAAGCCAAACTGTTAAAATAATTGACTCGCAATCATTTTTCAGTTTGTCATGGCGAAGGCGAGACTTTGATTTAACGCCTCACTTAAATCACACTCTTGACTTGTTTTTATCCGAGAGCTGCTGGGTTATCCCCTTCTCGACTGCCAATCTGTAGTCTTCAGTTCGCCATGATGATGTCTGAGAGCTTTGCAGTGGTCCACGGTTAACCATATGAGAACTTGAAAGGAAATAATGACTAAATTTGTTGCTGGATTGAGATGATTTCAGATGTTTTTACACTTTTTGATTGGGGTTAACACCCAAAGTTTTTGTTTCTTTGTGAGATTCCTTTATTTCATACTTCGTTTCATCCTTTCCCAGCATAACACCCAGGACGTACCCAATTGCCTAGACCAAACTCTCACGCTTGAGTTGAACTAATGCATGTAGAGCAGAGCAAACATACTGGAGGCTTTCATCAGTTCAACTCAAACCCAACAAGGAGCCTCTCAGAAAACAAACTTGTGGCTCTGAAATGTTTTTCACACAAAAAAGGGCTGTATTACCGAGAATGAGACACCTCACCATAGAAGACAACATAAACACATTACATGTCGAGTTTTCGCTCTGTATAGCAATGCTCCATCACTTCAGTTACTGGAGAATCCAGCTCATTACTTTGCTACGAACAACTCGCTGCTCACAGAAGGGCCCAGACTTCAACCTGTAAAAATTCACTACTAATGAGACGAAACGTTACAGTGATTTTCCATTTCTACTCTACTTGAAACGTAATATAACATTCATGACACAACACAAAAATCCTTCATGCATACATTCAGAATGACAGTCTTGACTTTCTCTGGTGAGGTATGTCAGACTTCTTCAGTCATTTAGTCCACATAAAACCTGACCCTTACTTAATTTTTATTTTTTATTTTTCAATAAACCATTTTAACTGGCGCAACGCGTTGCTACCTCCATTGCATTGCGACTTTAAAACACGATAATTATAAGCCTTGCTTTGGTAGATTGTATGCATTTTTTTCTTACTGCTCTTGTAGATTTTCACTTGTTTTTTGTCTACTTCTTACCTAAAACCTGCCAAAATACACTCATACTACAGATATTACATTCTCAGAACATTCTCTTATGCGGTGCTTCTCAAGTAAACTGATCTTGTTTCAAGAATTTAAAAAATATTTTAATTGGACAATTAGACAAAATAGCAGTGTACATGAAGATCCCCCTTGCTTTTCGAGCCTCCAGTCTTCCCTTGCAAATCACTTCTTCTTTTCACGAGACCTTTCGGTCATTTAAAAACCAGACAGACGTGACTGTGGGTGCTGCTGCTTTGCCTTTTTAAAGGGAAAGTAACTGAGCACAGATCATATGAATTAGCATCTGCATTTCCCTTACGAGAACACAGAGTCTTCTTACACATTTGGTTCTCATCTCACTTGTCTGACCTATGGCACAAGCCGAGGACAATGAGGGATTCGTGCTAACGCTAATTATCGCACACCGCTAGAAGTGACGTCATTCTCAGGCTTTAATAGAGACATAAGTGTGGGTTATAGATTCAGAGAGAGTCACACGGATGTGACATGATGGACTTTGGGGGTCAGAAGGCTGGAAACTTAGCAGTCAGTAAAAGTCTCAGAAATGATGGGTTTGCCATGTTAGTGATTATTACCTCACAAGATAGTCTTGTAAATCTCCCAGTTTTGGCTGATGTCTCACTCAGGCTTGATGAGGTTTTCTGGACTACATCTTGGACAATTCAAATCTTGCATTTTGATTTGAAGCCTATAGTCTTTATATTTTTTTAATACAAACATCTATTTTTAGAGTAATAATAATAATTATAAAAATAATCATAATCATTTTTACATTTTTGTAATTATTTTTTTGTATTATTTTAAATATATATATATATATATATATATAATTTTATTTCATTTTTTTTTGTACACAAATCATTGAGGTCTCAATCTCAGTCAATCTCAATACATTAGGGTTAATATCATATACACTTCTTTTGTTTGGTCTACAGTAAATCACTAGTAGTTTTTTTTTTTTTTTTTTTATTGTCGGGGTGGAAAAAACTTTTTTAGTCTTGTCTTCTGGTCAATATCACATCCCTTTTATTTTAACCTTTAGGGGGCACTGTAGCTCTATAGAAGAGACAGTTTTGGGCTCTGATGCACAGTGATATGTCTATTGAGGGGAAGTGTGTCTTAGCACATCCAGAGCAGGAAAGCGTAAATTAGAAAGCGTAATTAAAACGTATTGACACCATATGTGCTCCGCCTCTCTCAGCATTCGGGCTGTGTGGAGGTGTTTAACCTGTAATTACAGACAGACTGCCTCCAGACTGATTTATATAACCACACACATACACAAAATACAAGCATTGTAACATGTAAGTGTCAGGCAGAGTGTAGATGCACCGTAGGCAGGTGTCTGTTTGATCTGGATTTTGTTAAGATTAGTTCGATAAAAAGACTTGGCCGATCAAATAAATATTACAGGTTCAATACAAGCTAAGCTCAGTTGACAGCATTTGTGAAATAATGTTGATTTTTCTCAGAAATCAAGGTTACAGTGAGGCAATTTTTAAAATTTAATTAAATGTTAAAATTAACTGTCAAATTTAAATAATTTGAAATTATTTTAAAGTAATTTTTGCATAGATCTTTTCCATACTAAGTCATATTTTAAAAATAATTAAAATTTATTTAAATGTTAAAATTAATGTTTTTTTTTTTAATCTTTAAAAATGAAATTTTAATTTAAAATTAAATTAATATAAATTTACTTTGTTGCCATGACAAAGACTCTAAAAATTGTTAAATAATAAATATTTAACAGGTAATGTACATAATGTTTTTAAAATATAAGCTGCACATTGCAAATCCTCTAAAAACTGGCCATTTTTTTTAATTTTTTTTTAAAGAAAACGAGGTACAAGCCAAAAAACAGGAATATTCACTTGAAATATTTTATCTTTATCCGCTTGCCCTTTAAGCGTAATTGCTGACACTGCACATTAAGGCCCATGTGTTTGATGCCTGACTTTTGTAATTTTTTTTTATGACATAATAGCTACACACACCTATTTTTATGCGTACAACACATAATGCACGGCTACATGTGGATGGCTCACTGTATATTTGTCATTTGCCTTCTTTTTCAAATATTTATCAGTTCCTCTCTTGTAGTATTAACAATTCACAGATGCTGTGTATCCCTCCTACGCTGAAACACTATCTTTTCACATTTATTCTTATTGCGAGACAGGTCAACTTTAAACTTTTCATTTAGACGGAGGCCGAGTAAACGGTGCATTCTCGTTTGCATCATTAAAGAAGAATAATCATCCTCGCCTGAATATAATTTCTCATAAATGACCACTCAGATTTGATTTTTTGAATATATTACGCACAAGCGTCTCGTGAAGAAACCTTGTTTGTGGGAAAGCTGTGTAATGAGCACAGCTAAAAACCTTTATATCAGCATCAGGTATCAATTAGTGGCTTTTCTCCCGCTCTGTACCACTTTTACGCACTATCCTCGCTGCCCAGTTTTCTAATACTGACAGAGTTCGGAGGTTATCAAAACACTGTGAAACTGTATTGTGATGTCATCACACGCCCTCTGGGACAATGACATAAACAACTGGGCCGTTAGCGCCTGATATGGGACTCAAAATAAACAAGAGTCATCCAATACAGCTCAAATCTGCAGGCAAACATGATTAAACTGTTTTGAGGGTAGCCAAACTTTGGCCCACACAGTAACTTGGCAGTTCCACAAGGGATTTTAAAGGCTAACGGTGTAGGCAGATCAGTATAAGGAACATTACTGCCTGTCTAAATATTAAAAGCAGTCAGCTTGAGTCGCAGACAGATATACAGAGAGATTATTTGACCCCTGGACTTGTTTATGAAAGTCAGACAAAATAAGCGGAGGAGTGCAATCTCTCAGGCTCATGGGGGACCGGCTGTGTGGGTGGATCGCTTCGCTGGAGGAGCCCCAGATGGCTCCAACTCACCGTATCCCATAATCCTTTACCAGGCCCATGAGGAAGTGTGGAGAAATGCAAAGAACAGAGACGTGTAAAACAGTGAGTTAACAAGTACGCAATCTGTTGAGATCTGGCACGGTGCAAACATACAGAGATACTGTTATACCCTCGCTCGAACAAGTCACGCAGCAATGCAAAACATATCATCAGAAATCATTTGAATTATGAGAAACAATTATTCTGATGATTAAGAGAAAAATATTCTTTATATACTCTTCAATTACTATGAAATCTCTCTTTTTTAATTAAGGCCGGACACCACAGGTGAAAAGGGTAAAGATTTTAACCAATAGTTATCACCATACTTCCCTAGTTGATCAATCACAGTACATTAAGACTTTTTGCATTACAAGTTTTCTGAAATGTTGTGTTTAAATATGCAAATTAATCATCTAATTAAATATGCACTAATTTGCATGCATTTCCAGATCAGAAATATGAACGTTGCATAAAGCCAGGATACATTTTTTTTTGTTTCATTGTCTTACATTAAGGGGATTTTGGAACTCTTTTATCGCTCCATAATTAAAAAAATACTGTGAACATCCAAAAACAAACAAACAAACAAACAAATAAAATAAAATAAAATAAAATAAAATAAAATAAAATAAAATAAAATAAAATAAAATAATACTTTTCACCATGTTTTTGGGAATAAAATGATATAATGATACATGAACAACCCCTTGCTAAAAACATTTAGAATATAGATAGGAAAAAAACTGTAAAGTTTGGTGTATGAAAATGCTGCTAAAGTGGATATTTATGGCTCAGTGCATGAGAAAAAAAAAAATAAAAAAAACATTTAGAGAAAACAGCCTTTAAAGATATGTATTGTAATTGAAATGTGCATACACAAAAATATATCGTGTAATAAAACAATGTGTATTTCAGATGTTTTCTGCAAAAATATAGCAGTTATCTTCAAAATTGACCTCTGCATAAAAAATAAAAAAATAAAAAAATAAAACATCTAAAATCATTTACTTTGCACCATAGGCGGAGGGTGAACCAACTCCAGGGTAAGCCTAAAAGCAGCCAAATGTATTAAACATCACAAACCCGTCATTTTAGGCAAGAACCAGACATGGGTGTCATGTAGGCTAAAAAAAACGTTTAATGGGACTGAATTTGTATTCAACGTGCTTACAATTTAATAGAAACGTTAGAAATTGATAACTACTTCGCGGGGCCACCAGTCACCAGTTGCACCCCCCTAAGGACGGCCCTGTATATAACGTTTCCTTTCCACTGTTATTCAAACAGCGAATACATTATATATAGAAAGTGACATTATCACTAACATTGATCTATCGCGAGTTTAAGCACTCTCAAAAAAACAAAAAAAACTATCCAACATGAGCAGATCTTAATTTAATTCCGCAATCGACACTGTCTATTCATATTCACTTTTTTAGCAACAGACGCAATAGATTTAATTTGTTTGTGCAGGGGCATTTTTGTCCAATTTAGGGGCATTTTTGCTCCAAGTCCCCGTGGCCAACCTTACACACGCTCTGCCTATGCTTTGCACAAAGATCTACCTCTTATCCAACCTGTATCCATATGCAAATATCATTCTATTAATAATTAATTGTATTTAAATATTTAATATTAGCTGGGAAGAGTTGTGTTCATGAAGTGTTCATTTTATGATTTTTCTTCATTGAAGTAAATATTATTTCATTTTAATTCAAGACCTCTGACACTATTGGACCAGTGCAAAGGAGCAACTGCCTTATCAAGAAGCTGTTTTTAGTTACTACCTCTCTGTTGTACCACTCATAACCAGTCACCTTGACAAGGGCATAACCCTGCTGGAGTGTAATGACTGTCATCAGCCTTTATGTCTTGTCAGCATGTAATCTCTCATACGGCTGTAAGCTCTCGCACCTCCCCAGACTCTTCCAGGTGTCACCGGCAGATGCAGGGAGGGGCTTTCGCTCGCGTCGTGTCCTCCAGCCATTCTTCCAGGCCGAGCGAAGGCGGTTCAAAGCTCTGACTGATAGGGTCGGTTATGCTGACCTGTGCAGCTGTAGAGCCGCTGAATGCTGGATTTGTGACATCAGCGCTAAGCCCTTTCAATTAGCGCTCGCCCTGTCATCACGCCAGCCTCTGATCCTCCTTTCACACAGCTGGCATGTGCCTTACATATGCAGCGTACAGGTGGAAGCTTCGGCCCAGGTGTTCACGGACAGATTTAAAGGAATATTCCGGGTTCAGTGCAAGTTTAATGGACAGCTTTTCTGGCATGATGTTGATTAGCACAAACATATCTTAAATAAACAAGTATCTTGGCTACGTTGAGTCATTTACAATGGACCCTTTTCACATTGTTGGTTAGAAGAGAGAAAGATGCCAAATTTGCCGTCACTCCCTTAGTCCTGTAGATTATTGTATTCGAATGTAGATTAATAATATATATATATATGTATATTACTGTGTTAACAGTGCAAACACAATAGGCATGTTATTTTTACTTTGCTACTGTACTTAAATACATTTTTTGAAGTATCTCTACTTTAGTATTTTAATTTCAGGAACCTTTTACTACATTCTAAAGCATAATATCACATTTTTGACTCCACTGTATTTCATAAAAACATATTGTTCCTTGTTATTTTGCGCAAGTGTGTTGTCTGATCTGTGAACAAGCTGATTCTTTCCAATGAACCTGTTGAATTGGTTCACAAATCGCACTGAACGAGTCATTTGCACATTTGAATCATCAATAACTTAAATTTATATTTTAGTATATTGAAGTTTAATGTTTTGATAGTGTATAATATGTTTTTGTAATAGAAAAGTTTGCTTATTTGAAGATCAATACATATTAAATGTCTACACTATTCTTTCTTGTTAGTGCTGACGAGAATAAATATAAGATATGGTTCAATGATCAGCACTTTTTACTTTTTACTTCAAGTAAAAGTACTACATTTCAGTTTTGCTTGATTTGTTTACGTCATCCATCACCGATGTTAACATGTTGTTAGAAAATTCACTTACTTACCTTTTCTGTGTAGAATTATATCCAAGTTACAACATTGTTGCAATGACTACGGAATGCCATAAACCCAAAATGACTGCATAAATGATAATTTAAACAGCTTTACAAATATACGCTTTAACAGACAAACTAATATACTGTAAGTGTTTTTATAAAAGTATACGATTCATATTCCTGCTTTTAAATACTCTGAAAATTGTTGCCATTCACTTACATTGTAACAAGGGCCTCACTACTGTAATAATGATTTTTGCTCTTTTTTACAGAAAAATGAGGGACAACATTATGCCGCAATTGATCTAAACTTGTAGCAAACGCAGAATATTATTTTAAAATAAAAGGCTGGATGGAAAAGGCTAAAGTAATACAACTGGTCCACAGAATCTGATATATTGGGATTTGTTACATGTTATGTGCTGTTGTTTATTAAGCGAACTTGAAATAATTGGATCAGTTATAGATGGCTCTTCTGGCTGAAGTTTTCCATTTGTCCTCAGATCTTGTCCTAAGTTCAGAGCCCTCTTCATGGTTTGTTTTTCTTGGACTGCCAAAGCACTCATCATCTTTTTTTCAAGCCTGAGGATTATGGGGATTCAATGCGCTTCGACTAACCCATTAAAAGCCAAAGAAAAATCCCCCTTTACCTGCTGGTTTGACAGCTCTTCAGCCACTAACCCTTCTGGCGCGGTTCCACAGAAGCTGCAGCGTGGCCAAGATCTTCAGGGCCCCTGTGAGCAGGAGGGGCCACAGAGACAAAAGACAGCCAATTAGTATCTCTTTGGCAGAGAGCAAGAGGCAGCTGTGGTGCACAAACACCCCAAAACACTACGATAAAGACTTATATCATCTCACGCTGCGAGTCTGCACTGGTTTACTAGTTAATAAGGGGGCTGACATTGTAGGAAGATGCATGCAGCAATTTGTTTTGCTATTCCCTAGCGCTGCAGCTTGGAGCGTACATGAAAGTACGGAGGAGAATAGAGGCATTCGGAGGATATATGAGGAGCCATGTATTACAGCCGTTTAGTTCTGCATGGAAAATGTCAAGCGCTCTGTGAGAATGCTGTAGGATGGAACCAGCAGAGAGCCGGTGCTTGTCTAAAACATTCAATTTATCAGTCCCCATCGGTGAGATTTCTTTTGTCTCCTGAAAATTGCCAAAGGCACAAAAAGAATGGATGTGTGCTTTTTAAACCGGTCTGCAGTTTGTTTAATTTCACATGTGTCTTCATGCCACATCCTCGTTCCAGAGGTACAATGTTTTTGATGGCAACCAGAGAAACATAGAGTAACGGGAAGCAGGCAAGTCTTCTCAAATAAGATAATATGAATGAAAAATAAAACACCATATGGCTCATTCTGACTTGTTTTGCATAGAACAGACAAGTAACACAGACATGAGGATTTTAGGTTTCATTTATTTAAAACAATTATGATAACATTTTTTTTTTCAGTTCACTTAATCAGCCCTGCATTGTAAGAAATGTAAACATTAATATAAGACTATTGAAACTGCATTCATAAGTGTAAAAAAAAAAAAAAAAACCTAACCTTTATCCCATCTAACAGGGAATGTTCTCAGAACTTTGGCTAATGTTCTGGCAAGGTTCTCTCAAAGTTATGAAGAAACGTTCTTCCAGTAATGTTAGCAGAATGTTGTGAAAGTTATCTGATCTTTAATAATGTTCTCAAAATGTTACCACAAAAACTATCTCAAACTATCTTAAACATTTTAGTTGGGAAATTGTGTAATATTTTTCAAATGTTACTACCAGTTTCAGAATGTTCAGAGACCATTCAAAAGTAACGTTCCAATAATGTTTGCAAAATGCTAAAATGGATTGTGTTAATTGTCTTAATGTTTGCATAACCAAGAAAAAAAATGTTTTTAAAACTGGACTAGCCACTATTGAACTTCAAAAATCTAAAATACTACTACTGATATTTAATATCTGTGCATTTTGGCACAGACAGATGTTTTATCCGAAGTTTATCACTGCATTTGAAGTATATGTTTTATATTTTTATATATATATATATATATGCATTCCCTGGGAATCGAACCCATGACCTTGACGTCAGCATAATAAACACCACAATACTGTATGCTTTCGTCTCTGCACCTCCACATTGTATATAGCTTCTATATTTATTGTGTGCTGAGAGCTGGATGACTGAGCGCTTTGCTCAGTGTTACCTTGGGAGCAGCTCAAGAAGTCAGATTCTCAGAAGTGCAAACCGACCTGGCAAATAAATATGCAATTCTGGTTCGATTAACTTTCCAGTGGGTGTTGTGACTCATCAATACCAAGAGAAGAGGCTTTTGAGTTGGTTTGGCAACAGTGCAATTTATGAACATTAAATTAATAGTGAAGGGTAGTCTAGACAAAAAGTCATATTATTCCTTTTTCCACAAGTCCTGTTCAGAATTGCATTCATTTTTGTTTTATCTCTAAGTACTTGATTGCAAAATTGGCATATCAGAAAAGATCACCGTATTTGTATTGGAATGGTTGTACACACATCTTTCAGGGTGTGATGCATGAAAAAATCATGAAAAAGGGATTGCGTTTCTAATGGATGATGATGCAACAACAAAACCTCTCTGCAAATATATCTTACTCGTTCTTGTTATTGTAAAGTAAGTATTGCAATGGCAAAATAATGGTAAATTTACCCAAAATTGTTTGTGCAAATGGGGATTTTGCATTAAAGGCCAGCTCCCCATTTGATTCTTATCTCACACATGTTCATTTGACTCCGGTTCAACACTAAATCTGCACTGTGGCAGTAGTCATACAATCATACAAGGTCTCGGTGTGGTGATTCAGCCTCTACGGACGTTTACAACAGTAATTTAGTACAGCTTCAGGTCGTTGACTGCATCAGCCGCGCCTTATGCAGAGGTCGTCGCCCTGATGAAGATATAAAAAGCTTTACGCTTTCAGGAGGAACTGTAACCCAGCATCTATTGTTTTTGTCATCAGTTTACAAAGTGATAAAGCAGCAGCCGCTGATTTTTAATGGTACTGATCAAAAACTGAACAACAAAAGTTTGAATCGTTGCAGACCTGAACAGATCTGGATTTAAAAAGTGCCTCTAGGGCCAAGAACACTGATTACTCATTGAGTCATTTCCTATGGCCCTGCCTCTTGACAGAAGCCTTTAAGAACAACCTGATGAGAATTTGATTATGCAGTAATCTCTGATTAACATGGAAAGGGTGGTTGGAAGTATGCCAAGTACAAGTGATCATGTAAACAGATGCATACAGGTACATATAACTCCCATTTAAACTCTCTGTATGTTATAGTAATGGGTTTGTGTGAAAAAGCAACATTCACCCAGCTTGGTCAGAGCAAGCCAAAATGGGCAGTTATGCAATGCTGACAATGCCACCTCTGCCAGGAGTCACTCAGAAAACATGCCATTTGAGGTGCACACAAGTCTGTCAAAACAAAACCCATGCCAGCTTTATCTGGAAACCAAAGATATCTTAAAAAACAATAATGTCGGCATCCTCCTGGACGGGAAACACGCCGGTTTGGTGGCCAAATGATGCCTCACTAGTGTGCAATCATAAGCGTAGACACTAGAATGCACATTCACACATACTAACTTAGAACTGAGGATCTGATTTACCCCCAAAAAAAAAAAAAAAAGATTGTGGATTGATGGATTGTGGTAAATGTTTCCAGGAAGATGGGCCTGGTGCAACATTGACATTAACCAAACTGTTAGAGCAAGAAGAGCAAGCATCTGCCAGCAGTCCTGTAGTCTAGAAGGGAGAGCAGAACAGAAAGGAAGAAACGCAACACTAAAATGCTAGATTGAATGTTACTGTCTGCCATTTGTTCTGCACTACAAATTGTCCAATATACTGGAATGCACATAATAAATCATTCGCGTATCATATTTCACAGCAGCTTTACATCCTGTTACAAGGCCAACCAACACTGGTCTTCTCCTCCAGAGGCCGTTTAAGGTCATGAAAACTTCTGCCATACAGTGCTAATTAATTGTGAACTAGTTTATTTCAGTGGGTCATCATGCGATCTTGGTGAATGAGGTAAATTCGGTTTGAACACACACTGTGTTTATTGTGGTGTGCTGGAAATGAAATGATTAATACTTTAAGAGGCTTGCATTAATGTGCGTATACCACAAGAATATCAAGTTTTACTGACATCTGCTTAGCTTGATTGCCTCAGAAATTAGATCATGTGCACGTAATGAAACCGGGTTGGTATTCAGAATTATTTTCATGACGTTCGCTTCCGTTAATGGTTCTCGCACGTACTGTACAAAAATACGCCGCATGATTCAGCGCTAAACATACAGCGTGACCAGTGAAGTCCGATTCCTGAGCTAATGACTCTTACGAACCCATTCTTTAGAGTCTGAATTCTCAAGCGAATGACTCTCATGAGGCGGTTCTTTTAGTGAATCAAAAACACACAGCGACTAGTCAAGTCTGATACTTGAGTGAATGACTCTCATGAATCTTTTAGTGAATCAAAAACCTCTACCGTGACCAGAGAAGTCTGATTTCTGAGCTGTTGATTCTTATGAGCCTCATCTTTATAGTGAATCAAGTCACACAGAGTGACCAATGAAGTCTGATTCTTGAGCAATGATTCTCATGACAGTCCTATTAGTGAATCAAAAATGTACAGTGAGACCAGTGAAGTCTGATTTCCAGGCTTATGGCTGTCATGAGCCAGTTTTTTAGTGAATCAAAATCATACAGCACGACCAGTGAAGTCTGATTTTGAGCTTATTCTTTATAGTGAATCAAATGACACAGAGCAACTAATGCAGTCTGATTCTTGAGCGAATGACTCTCATGAGCCAGTTCTGTTAGTGAATCAAAAACATGTACTGTAGCCAGTGAAGTCTGATTTCCGAGCTATTGACTCTTATAAGTCTCATCTTTATAGTGAGTCAAATCACATAGAGCGACCAGTGAAGTCTGATTTCCGAGTGAAAGACTCTCATGAGTCAGTTCTTTTTAGTGAATCACAAACACTTATGAATCAGTTGGAGCAGTTTCTGAATTAATATGACTCACTTAAAGAATCGCAAGCAATTAAGGCTTGAGACAGTGCAAATCAGTGCCGTTGTTCATGCAATATGTTACACATTATGAGTTTTGTCAGCTGTATTTTATAAAAATAAAGGAATGAATGAAATATGTGATTTTTTTCTAGGTTGTTTTACATTTAATATTGATATCTATTCCCAGCACTGGCAGCAGAATTTATTGTCTGTTTTCCATATACTACTACCTCAAATTCAAAAGAATTGTTAATGGAACTGTTTAGAAACCAGAATTGTTGAGATGAATCAGAACCAGAACTGGAAGCATTAAATTCCCATCACTAGCCATCACAGATGGTATGTACTGGCATGCACAAGCCTTAATTTACCATGGCAACGTCTAGTGTATGCAAGATAAACCAAGAGAATTTGTAGCAATATACCTGACAATGTTGCGGTCCATCGCACTCGCAATAAAGTGAGCTTTAATCCCCAGACCACACACTACTTGCCAAAACCTTGATCTGACTTATTTTCCATTTTACAAAGACAGGGCCAATGTGTGATGCGTTTCTGAACTTGAGCCGTAATTGCTCCCACTTTACCAATAATGTTATATTCATGACGGATTTTAAGTTTAATATTCAGCCACTCAAGCAGTAGATCCATGGGTTTAGAAACGGCATTTACATACACTGACAGGGCCTCTGGTGTACATGTGCACAGTGAAGGGTAACATTTTTTTTTTCTTCAGTGCTAAACATAAAGCTTGACTAGTGAAGTAAGATTCCAGAGCTAATGATTCTTATTAATCTTTTCTTTATAGTGAATCAAAAACACAAAAGTCTGATAAGATTGGCCCCAGGCCCCAGGGGTGGGTTAGGGTTAGATGGCCCTCATATTCAGCCACTCAAGCAGTAGATCCATGGGTTTAGAAACGGCATTTACCCACATACACTGACAGGGCCTCTGGTGTACATGTTGTGCACAGTGAAGGGTAACATTTTTTTTTTCTTCAGTGCTAAACATAAAGCTTGACTAGTGAAGTAAGATTCCAGAGCTAATGATTCTTATTAATCTTTTTTTTATAGTGAATAAAAAACACAAAAGTCTGATAAGATTGGCCCCAGGCCCCAGGGGTGGGTTAGGGTTAGATGGCCCTCATAAGCTCAGAAATGACCCTGCAGGATGTAGGCAGAAGTTTGCGTACTGGGTTTTGGAACAGAGCCATTGCCATAAATGTGGCTTTTTACATATTTCTGCATTCACCCATCAATGTTGACAGCATGTTGCAATGAGGCAAATGTTTCGGAAATTGCAGTATTTCATGGAGAGGTACATAGCTGCCATAACGATAGCTGTGTTTTACCTTTGATGCCTCTGTATCTGGATTTTGGTTTGCAAAGCAAACAATGCTGTTGTTTTACATTGCGTCACCAATCTGCTTGTATTTATACGGTCAATACAAGCATCATGAGTCATTGTTTTTACCATCTGGCTTTCATTAATGGGTTTTCGTCCAGATATCTCAAGCTGGATCAGATATTTTCACCAGTGTTTATTTTAGCGTGTTTTATTAATATAATCGTAAGCTATTTGGACATTAATCCCACAATCTATTTATTTTGATATTCAGATGAGATTTCATGAGCCATACACACATGTCAGATGTGTTCTGCTTTTGGCAGAAGCTAGACATTTCAGCCTCGCCTCAGTTGTTTTTCAGTTTTTGTCATCATGAACTCTTACTTGTGGGGTAATATTTCAACATGAGTCCGTTACTAGAATCTTGCCTCTTCATCAGGAAATGGCCCACTCACTATTTACCTCAAAAAATGATCTCAGCCTTATGGTCATTTTGCAGAGGCGCTCCACGTCGGGTCCTGAGATTGGATATACTGGCGTTTTGACAGACTGCTGTGACACACTATATTTGGTATTTTGTCCTGCAGGTGATGTGATTTATTCTGGAGCGTAAAGAAAGTGCTCCTCCAAATAAGAGGAAAAGTCAAATTCACTTAAGTCCAGCGGTTCGGTCAACGTGCATCGAATTAACAGAAACTTGTTTCATTCTAATGTTTCAGTCGCTTTTGCCCTCATACTATGCTTAGTGTCTGGGTTCGGTTTCAAATGATACGCAGCTGTCTAATAGGGAGAATGAGAGGTTGGCATTTTCTTGGCATCTTGGAAAGCACTGTCAGAATTTGATAACGGACGCTGTAGCCCTAGAGAGCTGACTTGACGGGAATCCATTATGCTCTTTGGCCAGAGATACGAGGTGTTCATTTACGTGGCGTGAATATTTCTAGCAAAACAGATGATTGCAAGCTAATTCCAGGAAATATCAGGACTGTGACAAAATTACTTCGAAGAATAAGTGTGGATAATGCATTTACAAGTAATGCATGTAATCAGATTAATCAGATCATTTGTTTAAAAATAAATCTGATACTTGATGAGCATGCTTTTACTTTTTAAATTAAAATTCATTTTAATATTAAAATGTAAAATCTAAATTTCAGGGCGATACTGTCTTGATATCATAAAGAAGAGGGGGGAAAAAAGCATAATTAAATGAATTAAATTATGGTACACTTTATCTCACAATTCAGAGTTAGTTTCTTAAAAAAAATGGCAAGATGTAAACTCAGAATTCTGTTTTTAATCCCCTTCAAATTCTGAATTTTTGTAATTCTGTAATTGCAACTATTAACTTTTTTTTATATCTCTTTTTTTTTAATTCTGACTTTTCTTCTTGGTATTGCAAATTTATAACTCGCAGTTGCAAGTAGAGATCTTGTAATTTCTAAGAACTGCGAGTAAAAAAAGTCCGAATTGTGAGAATTTTTTATTTTATTTTTTATTCTATGGTGGAAACAAGTTTCCATAGAAAAAAAAAAAAACCTTATTAATGCTTGAAAAACTATTGGTACAACCAACATGCAAAAAACGACATAGGTTAATAAGTCTCTTTAAATATTATTAGATCATTTGAACTTTTTTTTAAGTTTAGGTTGTGTAAAAAAAAAAAAAAATCATTATTTTTTGTGAAATAATTATTGTAAAATAACAATCTTTTGGAAAACAAAGATCAAGATGTATGCACGTGTGTTCAAGGTGTAAGGAAATGACTTAAGCAATTACCTTTACCTTTAAAAAGTAAGACAGTGTTTAGTGACACTGAATATCAGAAAGCAGCAAGAACTCAATTCTCCAAAACTCTGCTCTGTAACCATTCCCATACTGTTTCACATAATGCACTTCACTGATTGACGGGGGGTTTGACCCGAGCCAGCGATATTTTATGACTCTTACGGCTGAGCGCTTTTCTGCTGTGCATTATTCCTCTCATTCTGATCTCAATGCGAGGTAAACCTCATACACTGCCATTGTGATTTATTCTTAAACACAGAAAACTCCCCTTAATGGCCGTGTAGGCTGTAAAGATGACAGTCAGCTTAGCGTTGTTTTATTGGCACAGGAGAGTGTGTTAGCAGGCCTCGGACTCAGTATTTCACTTTAATTTCCTGTCCCGGGACAGTGGTGGCTCGGCAGGGCACGAGCTGGGTTGTTATTACTGTAGTCACTCAGGCCGACACGCCGGGAGATGAGCAGGGAAACGTTTAAAACTAGCTGATACAGTGAGGGTGAGAAAGCAACACAAAATTACAGGGGCCAGACTGTAAATCTCACATTCTGGCTTTAAACAATTATACATATACCTGCAAGGTAAAATACGTTTAAATTACTGAAGTGTTCATAATGTACGTTGTAACGCATTATATCTTTTCATAAATAATGTTAAGATGCATTATAAACTGAAGCTTGTGTTTTAATGCGTTATACTTTCTAAAGGTGTAATGATGAATAGTTAAGTATTATTATGTATTATAACTTTGGTTGCAGTTATTCATGAGATCATACAATGCATTATAAGGTGCATTATAAGGCATAATTAATGCATCAAAACTACTTTTATAATGCATTATATATATATAAAGCCTTTAAATAAGGTGTTACCAAAACTTTTTACATGCAACTAGAACAACGGATCAATGTTGGTTTTATAGTAATGCACCAATCTGAGGAGAGTGTATTGAGTGTTTATATTAGCAATGGAGTATGGGAGTTAATTCACCTATAAACGTGCCTTCTGTTTTATTCCCTTGGGCTCTGTATAGATATTTTTAATGAGAATATGTCCTGTGCTAATGGTCCCTTACACAGTTTGAAGGAGATTAGTAATCTCAGATTACATATAAATATATAAATGGGTTTACAGTAAGGTCACCCGATTTCTGAAATTTGACATTTCCTAGTTCAGTGGTCAAATTATAATTGAAATGTCACTTGTTATTGTCTAGGATTTTTTTTTTTTTAATTAAAAAGTTACATGTTTGTATGTTTTTGTTTTTTGATTGTTGTGTGCTTATAATGAGTCATTATAATTAATAATTTTTATGATGTTTGCGGAACTCACCCAAACTGGTTTTAATACAATTCACCATAAAAAAAACAATATCACACTATGAAAAATAGTGAACAGTAACCATTGCAAACAGCAAATAGATCAAAACAGGCTATAAAAAAATAAATACATTCAAAAAACGTATTACAAAAATAAAACAAAATAAATATGAAAACATGATAAAAAAAAAAAACTGGATTTAACAAATATTTTTAATATTTTCTAATTGTTTTTAATTTTTTTTGTTTTCACAAACTGTGAATATACTGTATACAATAATTAACTTTTCAAATATTATTTTATGTTTCTGCTTTTGGAAATAACTGTTTACTGTCCATAATTAGGTTTATTGTTTTGCATTTTAGGCTAATTTTGAGCACAAAATATGTGCTTTTCACAAATGTAAGTGTTGCAAGTGTGATTGTTTAGCTAATTATGTTTTATTTATTCACATTGGGCTGTATTTTCACCTATGGAAGCTTGTTTTCCCCACAGGATCAAAACAAAACAAAACAAAACAAAACAAAAACATCGCTAATTGTGACTTCTTATCTGAAGATTCTGATTCTGAGATTCTGATTTGAAAACATGATAAAAAAAAAACTGGATTTAACAAATATTTTTAATATTTTCTAATTGTTTTTTATTTTTTTTGTTTTCACAAACTGTGAATATACTGTATACAATAATTAACTTTTCAAATATTATTTTATGTTTCTGCTTTTGGAAATAACTGTTTACTGTCCATAATTAGGTTTATTGTTTTGCATTTTAGGCTAATTTTGAGCACAAAATATGTGCTTTTCACAAATGTAAGTGTTGCAAGTGTGATTGTTTAGCTAATTATGTTTTATTTATTCACATTGGGCTGTATTTTCACCTATGGAAGCTTGTTTTCCCCACAGGATCAAAACAAAACAAAACAAAACAAAACAAAAACATCGCTAATTGTGACTTCTTATCTGAAGATTCTGATTCTGAGATTCTGATTCAAAAATCTGAGGTTAGATCTCACAATTATCACAATTTCAGAAGAATAAAATCAGAATAGTGAGAAGTCAGAACACCAAAACCGGGGACGTCTGTTCACCCTAATTTACAATAGCAACATTTACATTATCTATGGTAATTTTGCAGAATCTATGGTTCATGTGGCAAATTTTGTAAGGGTTAAGATATACTTTGTGACTTCTGTTATTTCACCTGTCCACACTCATACGGACTGAAGCTCGGTGCAGAGTGATTGATCAGTAATGTAATCCAA
Organism: Sinocyclocheilus rhinocerous; assembly: GCF_001515625.1. Taxonomy (NCBI): domain Eukaryota; kingdom Metazoa; phylum Chordata; class Actinopteri; order Cypriniformes; family Cyprinidae; genus Sinocyclocheilus; species Sinocyclocheilus rhinocerous. Next base: position 3,064,573 of record NW_015647124.1, read on the forward strand.
AGCATTGTATGTCAGTGTGTGACACTGAACCCTGTCCTCCTCGCTGGTCCACAGCTTCTATAAAACCCCACAACTGCCTTTTACAATGTCGCTGTGATTCACACTCACTGATTCCATAAATCTCCCAGGATTCAGTGCTGCAGAAGGGTGGGGGTCAGGGTTCATGAGGCGATTGGTTGGAGGAGATTCAACAGTTTCGCGGTCTCTGTGGCGACACGAGGGTCTCGTGAGGTGTCCGAACAGAAAGCAGGGTTGCTCAGGCGTGGTTATCGCCTGCTCCAGAGGGTCCGCGCTGTACTTTTAACGCCCGGCCGTTTAATGAAGACCACAGGAGCGCACTGACCGTGACTACCCCAAACCCCGCAAAAAGCCCCTGCAGTATAGAAACTGGCCATGTTTCAAAAGTTTATAAAAACAGTTGGACCTAATGGGTCAATTGCTGTGAACGCCGAGCAGAGTATTATTGCCAGGCCACTGAATGCATTAAAGTCTCTCTGATCTGCAGCTGTGTGTGAAGGGTGATAATGGGCCTTTGCAATTGACCCAAACTTTCTCCATCAGATGTCAGACACGATACAATAAAATGTTAAAGAATTCCTTAATGCTTTTGGACAATACCACTATATGAGCATTTAGTGTGCAAATATGCAAAGAACTGAGCATTAGATCGTCGGGAATAATAATAAAGATTTAACCATATAGGCAACACTGAGGTAAACGATTTTTCATTTAAAGGGACAGTGCACCATAACTTACACACCCCCATGCCATGTCAAATCTGTATGAGTGTTTTATTGACTAGAACAGCAAAGGAGACATTCAGGTTTATAAACACACAAAGGTGAGTAAATGATGACAGAATTGCCATTTTTGAGGTGAAATATTCCTTTTAATGACAACTAAATTGGCCTTGAACAAAGCTGTCCTAAGACAAAGACGACAGAGGTAACACTAATATGTCTAATCCAACAAAACGTGTCAACATAATGCAATGGAAGTATGACTTTTCAAAAAAGTGGTCCAGTGATCATATTTAGTAAGTTGAATTATTGGTAAATATGTGAAGGATTTATGCTTATTACTTGTAAATAGAAAAATAAATGAGATTTGTGAGTTGTTGAAAAGTTAATGAAATCATAAACATGAAAATGTTTAATTTAATTTAAAAAGAAAAATAAGACATATATTTAAATAAAAACGACCAAATTAAAACACAACAAAAAATACTAAATATGTTATTTGTTTATTGCATGTCATGTGACCGATATCAGAGAGCTGTGAACATGCCAGTGTGTTGTTAATTTATCGAAATATTAACTTAAAATCTCCAGGAATACTTCAAGTTAATTTTCTAAATATATTTAGGGGTTCAGCTGACAAAAAATGTTTGAGAATCCCTGTACAATACCATTAAAGTAAAAAAAATACTAGCCAGGAAGGATTAATATGCAGAATATTTGAATTAAGTTAAACAGTTCGTTTTTAGAAACGTGAAATTTAGAAAATGAGAACATTTTGGTAGAAAAACAAAAGAAAGATTAAAAAAAAAAAAAAACTTGGACTGGATTGAACAAACTTAAGCACTTTTGTTCCACATCGCAGTCATTAAGGCTGAATGATTGTTGCAACACAGTCTTGTGGCAAATTGTAATTATTTAACATTTTGGCAAATTGGTGGCTGATTCATATGAATTCATAAAATCTCGTTCGTACAGGTATGCATGATCTGCTTACGCCCCAGTGACAGGTCATATTTAGGGGTGGATATTCATGCTTACTTCATTTTCTAAAAACATAAGTTTTCATACGATTCATATAATACGAATTCATACGAAATCACCACTTCGTAAAATGGTTACATTTTGCTGTTGCTCCCTTTTTGTAGTTTCCCAAACCTTTTGAGATCAAGGTAACTTCTACAGTACCGGGGAATGGGGAACGTTCTCACAACTTTCACTTACATTCTTTAAAAGTTATATAAATGTTAGGACAAAATGCTGAGAGAAAACATTCTGAGATCAACATTCTCGGATCGCAAATTGGTGGCTGATTCATATGAATTCATAAAATCTCGTTCGTACAGGTATGCATGATCTGCTTACGCCCCAGTGACAGGTCATATTTAGGGGTGGATATTCATGCTTACTTCATTTTCTAAAAACATAAGTTTTCATACGATTCATATAATACGAATTCATACGAAATCACCACTTCGTAAAATGGTTACATTTTGCTGTTGCTCCCTTTTTGTAGTTTCCCAAACCTTTTGAGATCAAGGTAACTTCTACAGTACCGGGGAATGGGGAACGTTCTCACAACTTTCACTTACATTCTTTAAAAGTTATATAAATGTTAGGACAAAATGCTGAGAGAAAACATTCTGAGATCAACATTCTCGGATCGTCCTTATGATGTTATTTCTACTTGAGCAAATTAGTACTTAAGCAGCAAATTAGGAGTTTATTGAGGGAAAACTCTTAGTGTTCCATAATCCAAAGTGTTACCAGAAATGTACTTAGACTTGGGGAAAAATATATTCAGAAATGCATATCACATTTCTCATGCACTTTTCTAAATCACAGGCAACTGTATTTGAGGTTTCAATGCATTTTTCCCACTGACACATCTTACCCCCACTTGCCCCTAGACAATAACCACAAGTTGTTATCTGCTCCTTGATGTGTTTCTCTTCTGGGACTCTTTGAGGCGTAATGGAGACAACAAAGAACAGGCTGGTCTGAGTAAGATCTCAGCATCACCTCGGTGAGAGGAAAGCACAGATGTCCCGCGGCAAACAGAGCAGGCCTGAGCGCTCACACAGGCACGAGTATCAGTTTATATGGACACGTTAAAGCACTTGAGCTCCGACTATGAGCTCATCAACGCTAATGCCTGCGCTGCGTCAGCCACCGCACAGTGTGAGTCCAGCACACAAAACCTCCAAGACCAGAAAGACAAGGAAAACCGAGGGGGAAAAAGAGGGGAAGAAGAAACAACAATGTTTGTTTGAACAATGACTGCCCAGACTGTTCATCATAGGGTTTAGCTCACGGTGAGATATATATCCCTGGCAAGCGATTCCCCTGAATGCCGTGGATTAAAAGCACATAAAACAAAGCGTGCAGCCGCGGTGGAGGGGGGGATATCACTATGATTTCCTTCGGAAGGCTTTTGTTGGAATAGCTCTGTCCTTGTTTTAATTATTTCCTTAAGAAAACACAGAGAGCTAGATGGAAAGCGGCGTTCCTGGGATGAGAGAGGAAGCCGAGGGTTTGGTGGAGCGCGCTCCCGGTGAGGCCATGTCTCTGTGACTTCCTACTGCTCCGGACGGACGGGGCTGAGGAGGAGATACAGTAAGTGAACACGCCTCGCACATACAGCCTGATACTCTTCCCCGCCAGCATTCTTCAGCTTCCCTGGCAAAACTGCCAGATTGTTCTAGAAAAAAGTCTCCATGTGTGTTGCGTCACATGCAACATAATAGCCATTTGATAGCAGCAATCATTCTTAACCATTTTACTCTCACTGTTTCATATTTGATACTCACATTTCCAAGACCTTTAAGTGATCAACATAATCAAAACTTTGCTAAAAAACGTGTTGAACACAACGTCTGATTGGTAGTTTTTCTTTTTTAGCAAGCAAAGGGCCTTTTAGTATGTAAAACGTCCACTTTCAGCTTGTGGTTCATGTGTGCTTTGCTGTGAAATCTGGTAATTTCATAATGTTAACTTAAGAATTACTTTGATATTGTTAGTAATATTTCAAGTTGAACACTCACTGGACTGATGCAACGTAGGTTTACTTGATTATCCATGCATCATTTTTTTTAGAAAAATCAGTGAGTTTCATATATGATCATTAGGCTTTTGAGGAACATGTATTTGTTCATTTCTCAATCATCATTGCATTGCATTGCATTTTATGTTTTGATGATAAAACGCCTCCGGTTACTGAACGTTACCTCGGTTCCCTGAGAGGGGAACGAGGCGTTGCGTACAGCTATGCTGATGCATTGGGGAAACCAGTCTCCCCTTATAATACTGAAGACTGATTCGCTTAACACCATTGCTTTGCAATGGCCAATAGCGCTCAAGCGTGCGAAAATAAGGGGGTGTGGTGCCTCTTATAACGCAGTGCACAGCGCCATTTTCCTCAGAATCTTTCGACTGAATAAGATCTGAGCAAAAGCCCTTTACTGCTTTTGCACTGCACAGTATCGCTCTGCGAGGGATTCAACCGAGCTGTCATAAAGCCCAGAGGGACTGATGGACGGCCTTCTCTGCATCCCTCATATCCATCCCCGTCAGCCATAGGTGCCTGTCCAGCACGACCAGGCTATCCATGGCACGGCCAATAGACTGCGCTGTCATCTTAGTGGCTCACAGGGCGAGATCAGTGGTGCTGCGAAGCTCCCTAAAAATTTCAGGATCCGGGCCCTGCTCGTCTAGGTGTTTAAGCATCTTCGCCTGGAAGACTTGGAGGTCTTCCAGGCCCGTTGCAGTGTCCGCTTTCCCAGCAATACTAGCGGTGGTGCGACAGGGCTTGTTGGGGTGTACGGCTGCAGAGTTTACCCTCAGTGATTTGGAGGGACAAAGATGCGAGACGAAGTCACCCGCACTCAAGGGGGGGTGGAACTGGGGCTCAGGATACTCCACCGGAGAGCAAGCGTCAAGCTGGCGTTGCGGCAAAGTGAGCTCACTGCCAGCATTGTTGGTTCCCGAAACCAGGGGCCGATGCTTCTTTCAGAGGGGAAGGACAGTGGACAGGGGTTAGATGCGTCACAGAGTACAAGGGCTATCCTTCTACGGAGAGTCCTGACACTCATGGAGTCGCAGTCAGGGCAGTTGGGATTGCAATATAATCCACTTTTTTGCGATGACGAAGTAGAGGCTTCCAAAAAATTCAGATGAAGGAGAAAGATTCTGAGAAAAATGGCGCTGTGCGCTGCTTTATAAGAGGTGCCACGCCCCCTTATTTTTGTGTGCTTGAGCACCATTGGCCATTGCAAAGCAATGACGTTAAGCGAATCAGGCTTCAGTATTTTAAGGAGAAAGGGGTTTCTCCATCTCGAAAGGAAATCATCATTGTATTGCATTTCATTTTATGTTTTGATGAAAAATCTAAGCATTTAATATCATCTTATTAAGACATATAGAGATATAAAATTATATTTATATCATTTTATGTAAGTACTGTAGTTTGTTATAGTGTTATAAAGACCTCATTGATGTACATTACAAGCATCAGAATTTCATCTTTTTATCATTTAAGTGTCAGCATCTGCACCAAATTGCATATTTTGCTCATTTTGGGCCTCTGAATAAAACGGAGGTGTTTTTTCCTCTTCATGAGCTCCATACAAACAAACAAACAAACAAACAACCACATAAGCATTTCTTTAAGTATTTTGTCTAAACGTTTAGTAAACTGTTCTAATAAAAAATAGTTGTTTTTAGACTATTATTTCATATGCCAGGCATTATAGGGTTAAATGATAATCATTTATTTATCCAGCCGTTCGAGTGAATTTATCAATTTCACCAATCCCCAGCTGGACATATTTTTCTTCTTCTTTCCAAAGGCTTTATAATTTGAATCTGCCCTGACGCCCGGTGCAATCCACTGGGGTAAAATTAGGTGTGAGTACCAGCTTTGCTTTAACAAGGTTTTTTTACGGGATAAGATGACGTTTAAGTTATTGGACAACTAATATGCATGAATAAAGCTGTTGATGGTTGCACAAAATGGAGAACAATTTTATTGGCCTCCCTCGAGAATGTGCTCTTAAAGCCATTTGAGTGGAGGTGGAGATTATAACGCTTTATTTAACACTTGATCTCTGGATAGCAGAGCCTGAACTGCCAATGAACCTCAGACAGAATTAGTAGAGTATGTGAGAGTAGCTCTCTCTTCGCGAACCGCTTGCTAATGCACAGCACTTTGTCTGAGGTACATGTCAGGTTTTCTTTCTTTCTTTCTTTTTTTTTCACTTTGAACACCAGAATGGAGGAAGAGAAATGAAGATGGGAATATAGGTAAAATATGTTTGTGACTTTGAGGTGGACAGGAGTCAAAGGTCTGGACAATTTTCTTTCATAAACAAGCAAACAAACAAACAAATTAATAGTTATAAACAGACAGAGCAAGAAGTTTGGTCAAACAGTTTCCTTCATACAAGCAATCAATATTTATGTATTTATTTATTTGTTTGTTTGTTTGTTTTTGTGCATTTTCAATATGAAAGAAAAATGTTTGACAATATAAATCTAAAACCAATCTAAATAAATAAATAAATATGGGGACTTTTCTGTGACTCCAGTAGGTGGCGACAAGAGACCATTTTCATGAATGAGTCAGTGAACCATTCCATCAAGTGATTCGTTTAAAAACTCTGATTTATTCAGAAACTAAGCAAACTGTTAGTTGCTGAGTTTCCATCCAAAGGGAGAGTGAATCTTTTCAAAGTTCGCAAAAAGAAAGAAAGAAACAAACAAACAAAAAAAGCGAACGTCGCTACGTCAGAATTTATTCGCCAAATGCGTTTCCATCTCCCATTATTTATATTAAAGGGGTCATATGATGCGATTTCAAGTTTTCCTTTCTCTTTGGAGTGTTACAAGCTCTTGGTGCATAAAGATCTGTAAAGTTGCAAAGACTAAAGTCTCAAATCCAAAGAGATATTCTTTATAAAAGTTAAGAGTCAGCCACACCTACCTAAAACGGTTCGTTCTAACACACCCCCACATATCTACATCACTATGTGGAAATATTAGCATAACAAAATAATGATCTTTAAAATAGCATCATATGACCCCTTTAAATCTTTTTCGCACAAGTCAAAAATCAACTCAAGTGAGCATACATTTTTTTTTGTGAATTAAGGGATTTTTTCCCCCTTGCATTTTCATATAAATGAGTAATCGCCGAGAATTTCTTCCTGTTTTAAACTCAAATACATGGTTTTATTGTTTCACTGTCTTTTGCTCCATAGTTATTTTATAAGACGTGTAAGACGTGAAGTGGCCAGGACATGCAGACCTTTGAGACAGCACTAAACTATAATAAATCAATTTAATCCACTCACGCTTGATAGCACTTGATTGACTTTGACAGTTCACATCCCAGACTTGCATCAACAGGTGGTTTACATTTTCAGCCAAATGTAAAAATAGATTGCATACTAATTAATTCATACAAGTTCATACTAATATTGACCCAGCACATTTAGAGAAATAAGTTTAGGAGCCTCAAAAGACATTGGGAAAACAGCACGACGTGTTTGTAGGCCAAAACGTTGGATTGCCAATATCAGGATTAACACTCGACAGACGCCTTTATCAATATAAGTGGTGTTATAATTCAAAGCATACGTTTGTATGTTGTAAGCAGAACATGCCAGTTATTACTGGAAATAGTTTGTGCGGTCATGAAAATTCATCAAAGGCCGAGAGCTGCACATGATCGGTTGGACACTTAGCAGAGCAGCTTTGTTTATTTCCCTTTAAGTCTTGGTCTATCAAACTGCAACTGGATTTGAAAGGAACCTCAGAACCCAATCTAAACCACAGCCAATGGTAACATCCAGTCTTCACAGTGGTGGCGTCTCTCTCCGTGACTTGGGTGGGGGTTCGTTTTTGGCAGACTGAATCCAGAGCTGGCCGTGCGACTAACATTGTCCCTGCCAAGACATCTACATCGCAATATGCCACAGACCAACATTTATGCCATTATATTATATTCAGAAAAGCCACTCACGTCTAATGAATGCAGTTTTAACAAACTAGTGTGTCGTTTATTACTTAATAAACTGTCCTGCATTCAGCATCTCTTAAAGCAAGTCCATCTTTGTGTTGGCTGGCACGGCCGTTCAAATAAACACAGCGAGCCCATGATAATTGCATTGTTGGGATCTGGCCTTTCCAGAGCTTAGAGGACATGGCCAATTAATCAAGTTCTCTTTGTGCAAGTCGTTATGGGTAATGACCAGAGCGTTAACATTCACACATGTGGGAATCATTTTGCCACCCCTGCAGCCCCCCTTCATCAAAATGGGGGTAAATATCATTTTTAAAAATGAGGCTACCTCTGGTTGTTACGCCTAAGCTGTATTATTAATAGCAATAATAAGAGTTGCTCCTCCAGGGTCTGCCCAGGAGGTTTATTTTCACTCATTTCTGTCTAATGATGGCCCTGCCTCTGGCCTCTGTCCACAGAGCACCCTAGTGTGTGTGTATGTGTGTGTGTAAAGAAAACACCAGCGACCCAATGCATATATGCCAAATCTAGTATATCTATTTTTATTTATATGAACATTTAGACTGCATCTTATCAATATATCTGTTGCACATGCAAAAATATATTTGCATGAAATAACTGGATCTGAATTCAGAAGAGATTGCAAAGTATTTTGGTTCAGATTTCCAGTAAAAATATCTAAAAATCTTTCAAATAAAATAAATTCAACTGCAAAGCAAAATGAAAAATTAAGGCATATATATGCATCAGACATTAGGAAAATAATAATAATAATAATAATAATAATAATAAAAAACAGTATTTTTGTCTAGTTTTCTGATTAAAAATATAAAAAAATCTTTGAAACAAAATAAATTCAGTTGCAAAGCAAAATGCAATGTCAGAGCATATATTTCCATCGTAGTGCATTTTTATTTATTTCTGTCTGGTTTAAAAAAAATAAAAATAAAATCTTTAAAACCAAACAAATTTTTGCAAAAAAATTGCAAAGCAAAAAGCAGAAAAAAAGCAGTATTTTGGTCTAGTTTTCCAATAAAAATATCAGAGAGGAAGAAAAAATTCATAAGATAACGAATAAAATGTGTTTCTCTTCTTTTCCTGAAATATTTGATAAACATGTTTTTTTCTTGTTTTAAGCATGATTAATTTCTTTGTTAGAATTATGCTTAAAACAAGAAGGAAAAAAAATGAAATGTAACATTTAATATGAAAAAAAGTTTTATTTTGTTTCAATGCTGTTATTTTTACTGCAAAAACACTAAAAATGAGTTTTGCCGTTTGATGCCTTGATTTTGCTTTTGGATCTCACACGGTGCTGAACAACAAAACTGCTGTGCATTGATTATAATGAGACAGATGACCATTCACGTGGTCACCAATATTTTGTTAAGCCATTACCCACACATGACTAATTATAAGGTCTAGGAAAATACCTGAATGCAGGGAAGAGGTCAATTCTGTGGCTTTTCTTTTTCGCCCGAAGTGGCCGAGTGATTTATTAAAAGGGGGACTATATGGTTTGACCGTTGAATATGCATGTCCATGTACTTTAGCAGGAATATGGAAACAATCTGTGCATGCGTTATTGTAGCTAATGAAAGCAGCCACCCAGATCCACCTCAGCGCTAATGCTAAATATATGTGGACAAGGTGGGCTCAGTCTGTTTTGATTTGATCCAGAGCTCAACTCTTGCTGACAGCTAACATTCAGAAAACATACTGAGACAGCGCCGGAAGCAGCTAATGCTCATCAGATCAGAAAATGAATAGAAATGATGATTCTGTCTGAAGAAATATGAAGTAAACTTTTAAATATATCAATATTTCTCTAAGTATGCACACTTTTGGACTATATCCCCTAATGGATGCTGTTGTAACTCAGGAAACAAGAAATGCAGGAGAAGAAGAGAATCTAATTGTAACATCTAACAGATCTAACAGCAAACATTTGACTGACAAAGTACAAGTGAAACGCAAGGCCTACTTAGGAGAACAAAGCGCTAACAAGCAGGAGGAGAGACTGATAAATCGCCATGACAACTAACAAGGCACAAGGCACACAGGAAGTGAACACAGGGAACAATAAGGACAAAGAAAACACTTCACAATTAAAGTCCAAAGACAAAATATCTATTCAAATATCATACATTACCAATTTGTTATTTTGCGCTCCTGACATAAATTAAGAACTGACTGTCGCTGCAAACCGAGTTTTATCATAAACAGTGGTCAAATACTGAAGCTGGAGTCTTTAATCTTTCTAATGACACAGTTCAGATCAAGTAAGAGTGTGATGTATAACAGGCAGTGAATGTGAAATAATCTGAATAATCTAAGGCCGTCTGCGATCTTTGCGTGTTAAGAATTTAATTTGGCCACAAAGTAGGTTTTTATTTTAGATTTCAGTAAACAGCTGTGGTTATAATGTCAGGCTAATGAAATACTAATATGTGTGGGTGCAATGATAATTTGTCAGGTTTACTTCAGCATAGGGTGACCATACGTGCCATTTTCCCAGGACGCGTCCTGGCCAGGATTTCTATATTGCCTAAAATATCTAGGTTTTGGCTTTGTTTGCGTGTGCAGACCGATCGGTGTATGACATCAAAGTACCATACAGACGGTTATGTTTTCGAAACGCTCTCGAGGTACTTTGATGTCAAACACTGATCGGTCTGAGCCGCACTGCTTTTAAGTCGAAAACACCTAATATGTACGCGTAATTGCCGACTTAAAAGCACTGCTTTTAAGTCGAACACACCTAATATGTACGCGTAATTGCATTGCTTTGACCGTAGATCCCACCTTCTCACACGCCATGATTGGTCCATTATGTACAATGCTTGCATGTTATTGGTCAAACTACTTTTCGATCATTACCTTCCTCAAGCATGAAAACAGGAAAACAAAGCCAAACAAATCCTGGCAAGGACGTGTCCTGGGAAAATGGCACGTATGGTCACCCTACTTCAGCATAACTACTATTCGCATGTTTTCACATTTTTTGCGGCCACTCTGCAAAAGCTTATTTAGATTTTTGGGGGAAACAGAGCAAGTGGTAGTTTGTTTGACTAACAGCATCCAGCAGCGGTCAGATTGCGGACTGATGCGTTTTCATTGGTGAGCTTGAGTTATGCACAATGACTTTGAAACTGTACCCTAAGTGCTGTCTGCATACGTCGTCTGTCACACTATCAGAAGCCCACGGTTCAAGAGTCAGAGGTTTAAACGTCTGACAATGTCTTATGAAAAAAGACGGAGCAAGACAAAGAGAAAAAGCACCCAAGTAATGGCTGTATGCTGCTTTATAATTGGCAGCACATGTGGGAATACCAAAGAAGCAGACGTGAATGAATCAGAGTTGGGGCTTTTAAATGAATTTAAAGCTCATTCTCAAGGAATGTAATCAAAAATTAACTGCTTCCTTTTAAGAAAAAAAGGCTAATTTATAAAACAATGAAAGGCAGGTCGCAAAGAAACAACAACGGGGAGGCGCAAGTGTCTGATATCATATAAAACATGCTCACGCTAAAAAACAATTTGTTGAGTCAACTTAAAAAACTTTGTTACCCTGCTGCCTTTTTTGTTATCTTAATTTTTTTTTAGTGTGATGCAGTTGTTTCAACATGCCTTTTTGAGTTGAAACAACAGTTACACTAGTTCATTCCACTTTCAGCTTAGCTGAGGGCCAATAAACTTATTTTTTCCTTTTTGTCTGGACAATTTATAAAAAAATGTGTTATGTCTACAAAAAAAAAAAAGTTTTTGAAAATGTTGAAATGGAAAAATCTCTTCTTTTTTTTTTACGGTGTGGATAAGTGTTGTTCACCTCTGGCTGCCTAAAGAATTCATAGGGAAAAATGGGAAAAAAATGCAAGCTCAATTCTTAGAATCCTCAATCCCATTATAACAATATTATATGTCACGAATCCTGTCCATGCACTTCCGTTCGCTCACCACCAGAGATCACCCACTCACTACTATGGACTCTTGCACCACACTAACTGTTGCACTTCACCCCGGACTACAGTTCCCATCATCCATTGCACTGATTACACATACACAGCTGAAGGCCCTGATTACACACAGCTAAATCCAATCAGACATACTACATAAGCCATGGACTTCCTCTTTCTCACTGCCGAGTATTGTAAGCGCATATCGCTACCCTAGTCGATAGCTACTTTACAAAGCCAGTTCCCGTTCCTAGTTTGAGTTCTAGTTGTCTAGTCTAGTCTCGTCTAGTTTCCTGTTTGCCTGTTTCCTGATTTTCGCTTGTCCTGGATTATCCCTCTCGTCTCGCCCTGTTCGAATACTGTTTGCCCCTCGCCTGGACCATAGCCTGTGTTTCGTATTAACCCTTTGGAATACCCTGTTTGGACATTGTTCGCCGGAGAT
>NW_015647124.1:3076741-3084120 GCF_001515625.1 Sinocyclocheilus rhinocerous
AATGTTACTGAAAATATATAACAAAATATGTTAAGAAAATGATTTTGATGGAGTGTGTATAAATGCCTTTTAGTTCAAGACTTCTGCCTCGTCTATATCACCCAAAGACCAATAAAATATTATTTAGATCCATAAAGAGTTTTATATGGCAGATATACAATGCGCTACAGATCAGGTAACTTACTTTTAGGCCCCTATAATCAGGTCTGCCATCGCTTCATTCTCCCGTCAGAAGCCACCTGATTTAGAGCGAGGCCGTTTTCTGCGTCACCGAGCAAATGGGATCAGGTTCTCATCGTTTCAAAAGAAAGGTTTGTATTTTGAGACGTTTGCAGGCACTTGGATAATTTTATGTAACCGAAACTACCCATAAATGCAAATTTATTAGGGCAGCACCACTGATTCCTTCGTTTAGAAATGAGACAGTAATGGGGCTACTGGAGTGTTACTCGTTACAGACTAAGACACTGATTGTCAGTATTGGACCGAAAGCGATTAGTTACAGATGTCTTTAAATGACCAATATTCCAGTGACCCGGGTGACTGTCCAACAATGTTTGATCGCCAAACAAATTACAGCTTTGCAATAGTGGTGAAAGGACGTTTATGCATCGTGGCTTAGCTTTTATATTAGAACAGTATTGCGGGCGTGTGATCACCGTCCTTGCTAACAGCTGTAACTGATCTCATGCTACTCTGTAATTTTATTATTATTATTTTTTTTATATGCATTTCTTACTTCTGGCAACATGTAGGTCCTTTGAGCCCCAAAGAGAAACAGGAGCCTCGGACCGTATGATGCAACCGTGTGAAACGGCACAAGCTGAGTAGAGGCTGAAACTGGATCCTTCAGGGTGTCTGTCTGCCTCTTTGCCTGTCTGATTTCCACAGTGAGATAAAAGAGTTTGCAAACAGCACATGCTTAAACTCCAACTTAGCTGATGGAAAACAGGACTTTACTTTTACTTTTTCACACCATCACCTTTAAAGATTTTTTCAATGTTAAAATCCATTATCATACACAGCAGAGCTGGGTAGTAACTGATTACATGTAATCTGGATTACGTAATCAGATTCCAAAAATTAAGTATTTTTTAATTAGGTTATATTACATTTTACAATGCTCATAATCCGATTACAGTGACTTTTTTATGGATTACATTATTACATATTATTTATTTATTTATCTATCCTTTCTTAATGATCCTACCACTTACATACACTTTGGGAAACCCTGCTGTAATTTCAGATTCAGTGCTTTTCATGATGTTGATAAAAAAGATTGTTTGTTGTTGTTGTTGTTGTTGTTTTTTATCAATATGGTACACATTAATCCCATTTAAGTCTAAATGAGTTAGGTCAAAAGTAATCTTAAAGTAATCAAAAAGTAGTCAGACAGTGTAATCCAGATTATGTTACTAACTACAATTTCCATCATGTAATTTGTAATCAGTAATGGACTACAATTTGTAAGTAATCTAATCAGCCAGCTTATTATGTGGCTAGGATACCTGATTCTGATTGGTCAGTTGTGACAAAACAACAGTGGCTCAACCAATAGTGTCCGTTTATTATGTTTCTAACTCTGTCTGGCGACACTAGTGAGGCAAAAATGACACTTCAGATTTAAATTCATTATAAATAACTAAACAAATAACTGATTTATGTGCATTGTAACAGAAGTTGTGTCCAGAATCTGCCTGAACAAGGGTCTTGCAGTGTTCCTCAGCATCGGATAAAAGAATTTACCCTTTTATAGGATGTAATATACCGTATCTGGCATTTTTGGTGTCCGCCCCTGTGGATTATTTCCTCATTATGAATTACCTCGATGAGGTCTTTGATTCCAGGAAACGAGTGTGCAGCTGGCATACAGGCCTTAGATTTACATTTATTGTTCCTGTTTTGCTTTTTTCCCTAAGCCCCTTAAATGATACTGCAGGCCTCTGTGTATCAAGTGCTGCTTCATGTCTCTAGACACCAATAATGTGAGAGAGGAAAAAAAAAAACCTTCTGGCCGATTCATCTCAGATTCAAATCTTTGTCCAATAGCTGTTTTCACCTTAAGCCGAACATGGCTGGATGTACAGAAACAGATGCACATAAGAATATGCATGGTTCTTTACTCCTTAACCCCTCAAAAACAACATTTGGTAATATATTTGGAATTTTTTTATGTTTTTGGAAGAAATTGAAAGTGATATACTACCATTCAGACATTTGGGGTAAAGAAAGAAAGAAATGAATACTTTTATTTGGCAAATATGCATTCAATCGATTACACAGTAACTAACTAACTGATTAGTCACAGTAAAGACATTTATAATGTTACAAAATATTTCTATTTCAAATAAATGCTGTTCTTTTGAACTTTCTATTCATCAAAAAATCCTGAAAAAATGTATATGAAGCAGCACAACTGTTATCAACATTGATAATAATCAATTAATGTTTCTTGAGGAGCAAATCAGCATATTAGAATGATTTCTGAAGATCATGTGACACTGAAGACTGGAGTAATGATGCTGAAAATTCAACTTTGATCACAGAAATAAATTACATTTTACAACATATTTAAATAGAAAACAGTTATTTTAAATTGTAATAATATTTCACAATTTACAGTTTTTACTATATTTGGTAAGCAGCCTTTGTGAGCAAGTATTTCAAAAACATAAAAATCATACGTTTTCGAAACTCTGAATCAACTGAATCAATTGCATTGCAAAATGATTCGTTGTTTTGAATCGTCACAGGCTGCTGGATTCTTGCATCTTCTTTCCTCCCCAATGGCTTAAAAACGAGTGTATAACATTGCTGATCATCCCATTTAACTGAATGAGATATTATGCTGCTTATGGAGCCTAACAGCCTGTCTGTGATACAGGCCTCATCTGTGCCATGCACACGGGGTGAAAGTGCAAGTCTGTGCACATTTTCTGCAGCTGTAAAGTGACACTACTGGCTGAGTGCAATAGCACAAGTGCCAACGTCGTGTGCATAGACCCGACCTACTATAAAGCACACCAAATTAATGTAAATGTATAGACTTTTGCCCTCTCCCTCCCATTTTTAACTCTCACATATGCAGGCACACACACTCACACACACACACACACACACACACACACCGACCGTCTGCAATGGCATTTACAGTCTCCAAGCTTGAGTCAGCCATTAGCCAGTAAATAAAACAGATGTTCTCACAATACAAATACAATAGTTAAGGCTGACTGCTCTGGCACTGCATCACAGTGTGAAAGAGGAGAGTCTCTCAGACACTCAACATGAATCCCGTTGCACTTTAAATATGTGCCTGAAGTCAATACGTGAAACCGTAGCTAAGCTGACACGTTCTCAAAGTCTGGCTACATGACAGAACCTACCCACACCCAGAGACATGCACATGCACAAAGCACTCACTTAAATGTGTGCTGGCAGTTGTATTTCGATCCTCAGCTGACTGCATTTGCACGTACTGACTGGGCTTGAATTGGATAAGACAGAGCTGACACAATCTGACGCCCTCTTCTGAAGTCATTATAATGATTCATTTCACAGCTCAACAAGTGATACGGCATCCCAAACTCTCACAACTTCCCAGAAACAGGCAAAATAAGCTCTGAAGTTGGCTAGATTAAGGACACAAGGCAGTGTTTAGTTAGAAAAGTGTATTTATGCACCCAGAGGTGCTTTTTTATACGTCTCAGACAACTTTAACCAAGTTATTTGCAAGACAAGCGGTTTGGATGGAGTTGAAATCTCTGACTTTTGATCGCAAACTTTGGAATCTTGGTAAATCTGAGCACAGTTATAGTCTCTTATAACTCAGCTTGACTGAATAATTTACTGGCAAATTACTGGCAGATTTACAGCAGCATGTTCCTCCCAAACTTTCATTACTCAAATTCAAATGTTATGTAATGTATAAAACAGATTGGCTTGGGACAAGCTTGACCAGTTAGACGTAATGCATGATAATGCTGTAAGTGTTCATGCTGGTTATCTTAAGGCTTTAATAAAGTCTTTTAAGATCAAGCACTGAGTCAATGAAAAGCATTTGTATTGTGACAGTACCATGGTGTAGGTGGCAATACCTTAGTTTTTGATATATATTGTGTTACTGATCAGCATACTGTGGTATTTACATAGTACTCCAAGGTAGGGCTGCACGATAAATCGAAATGGAATCGAGATCGAGATTCGACAGAAGCTGCGATTGTCATGCGTATCTTTCAGTGAAGCACGGTTCTGTGATCAGCAGTAAATCTACATCCGAAGGCAAGAGGGCGCCCTCGCACTGAAACTCCAAATACGCCTCGCAAAAGAAACCTAAACAGAAGATTTAACTGATTTCATTAATTCAACGTGACTAATAAACACACGAATACGACAATATATGGTTTATCTGAGTTTGTGTTATTATAATTTTTATTATAATAACAAAATGCGCATGACAATCACATTCGATTAATCGTGCAGCCCTACTCCAAGGTATTTTAAAGAATACCATGGCATTACCATGGTAAACATGGTATTTGCATGGTATATTTCCACTTTTAAGGTTGAGCATGGGAAGAGTATTCAGAAACGACTGTGTTTGATGGAATACATGAATTTATTTCTTCATCGTAACTCCTGTATGGTGTTTAACATGTGACCCCAGATGTTGTGTTTATTATGATTGTTCTAGGACTTTTATTTTGAAACGTTGTCTGGTGATTTTTGCTGTTCTACTGTCTTTTATTTTGTAGTTCTTGTTCTGTTTCATGCTGAATCTGGATTGTCTCCACCTGTGTCTGAACAGGCCTACTTTCCTACTATGAAGCCTGTGAAAACAGTACACATCAAATGAGCATTTGTGATTAAGCAGTATTAATGAAAGTTTGTGGAGAAAAAGCAACAGAGTTGTTTAGTGTAGTTAAATTGGACCTGAGTGAATTGTGTTCGTGGTTGTTGTTAGTACGTCATAAATCAAAGAACATCCACGTTAAAGGATAATGCCAACATGGTGGATGTTTTCATGCTACACACCTGCATACCTACAGACTATACTTCATCAATGGTCTAGAGGTAAGTTCTTTGTTTCAGTATTCTTTCAATCTATAAACATATGTGAATTTGAATGCAGCTTTGCTTTGTTAATTTGTCATTTCATATACATCCTTATGTTTGCCTCAGTGTTTGAAATGGAATTTTGCATTTTTAAAAATACGTTTTGGGTAAAACATTCTTAAATTTGGCAGGCCAATCAATAAAATGGTTAAGATGCTAAATTACAGCTGCCAATAACATCCAGCATTCAACAGACTGGAAATGGAAGGTCATGTGTAATGCATTGCATTGTGGGATACACTATTCTGTTCAGTGTGTGCCGTCTGGTAAATGTTGTAGGTCAGTTATTTGCAAAATTCACACTGTAGTATACTGTACACATGGCAAAAATAGTTAATATAGTATGTTATTGTGTCATTGTTCCATTGTTTTATGGATTTTGAACATTGCTTTTGTCATTTTGTTGGATGCTAATTTGCTTTATTTGCTGATTTGCTATTTAAGTTTCTTTTCTCCTCTCCTTTTCTGTCATTCTCTCTCTGTGTATGCCTCAACTGCACGGTTACAAAACCAAATATAGTTATTATATCTATGATTTAAGTACAATTTCTAGTAGTACAATATATAAATAATATTAGATGTATAATATTTTTGCACATGTTGGATTTTTAAGTTTTATAATGTTCAAATGTGTTGGGTCGGTAAGACTTTTTGATGTTTAAATGCTCACCAAGGTTGCATTTATTTGATCAGAAATACAGTAAAAACAGTAATTTTGTTATTTTAAATTGTGATATTACAGTCCTCAGTGTCACATGTTCCTTCAGTCTGATTATTATCAATGTTGAAAACAGTTGTGCTGCTTCAACATTATGAATGTCTTTAGTCACTTTTCATCAATTTAATGTATCCTTGCTGAATAAAAGTATTAATTTATTTAAAAAAAATCTTATTAACCCCAAACTTTTGAACACTAGTGTACATATAACCAACGTTAAAATGGACAGTATGCATTTCAAATTGTCCTGATTGAGGTGACGGCATGTAAATGGCTTCTGCAGAAACATGACACATCCAAGCAGGCCTTTCCTGAATGTTTTGCAATTTTCAAACTTCATAAAGTTTGATGTAACTGTAAACATCCGAACACTAAAATGTCAAACTGCTTGTTGCGGCACTCGAGGAATGGCACGTCTGATGGAGCGCATGTGCAGGAAACACACTCAAGCGCATGGTGCCGAGTGGCTCGGGTTTTCTGTGTAGACTAATGAGAGAGCCAGCTGGAGCTGTAAGTAATCCCGGCGGTTCTTAATGGCACGGCCAGGCCGCATACAACGCTGGTGTTTTGCTTCAGCATCTCTGGAACAAAGTGAGGGCAGGAGCGGATGAGGTCGAGTTTTGGTAATCGCTCTAAAAGTCACGAGCGCACGTTTACACAGAGCTTCTGGATTTGTAGAGGAGGATATGCTGAAAGTCTCAGTGTCACACATGTGCTCGTATGTCTGAATGAGCTCCTGGGTGAAATACGCCACCTGTCTGAGTGAGAAAAGACTGATGAAGGGAGAAGGATCCTCAGACGTAAATCAAACACACCTCAGCCTTGACTGTTACATGAACTGCAGTTCAAACCACCACTTTGACAGACATGCTGAGTCGCTATATTTGTTTTGACTACTATCTCTAACACTTATGATGTAAAGCATCATTTATAAGCCTGATTGAGTATCTGCCTTAATGTCATATATATATATATATATATATATATATGGGACTGTTACAACCATAAAATCTGGGCTGAAAATTAATATCTGTGATTAACAATTTGTCTATTTGTTGAAGTCTTCAGTTCAAATACTGCAACCAGGATTATTATTGTTAACTAAAACTAAATCCATAAAAACACATTCTTGTTGCTTAAAATAAAATGTATAAATCTTAAACTTATTTTATTTCAGCTAGTTGCAAAGGCAACATTTCTAGTTTTAACTTGAAGTACTAAAATAATTCAAACTAAATAAATCTGAAAAAAAAAAGTCATTTCAAATTTTCTGGTTAAAAATTGTGATTGTGATTAAAAATTTGATTTTTAAAACAAACAAACAAACAGACAGATACATAAATAAAATAAAATACAATTAAATTAAAGAATGCCAGGTTTGTTGTGCACAATTTGGCCAAAATATTGTGCTTATATATCAATATGACTAATGGTAATCATGATAATGATGATTATTACTAAAAATATTTACATGATAAGAATAACAAGAAATATTGCTGTTGTAATAATGCCATTTCCATTTCATTATAAAATAAAATATTGAATA
>NW_015647124.1:3084374-3101562 GCF_001515625.1 Sinocyclocheilus rhinocerous
CGATAAATCGTGTGAGAGCACAAATATATATATATATATATATATATATAATTACAAAAACACACAATAGAATTGCAAAAAACTTGTAAAATGAAAGTGAATACTGAAAATATAAAAATATAATCTAATTAAAACATATTAAAAAAATGTATAATAGTAAGTCAATGATAGTAACACTGCCTGTAATGAAAATCTGAGTTAATTTGGAACGCTTATGTAAATTGCTACAGAATCATAAAAAGCTTGCATGTAATGGCATTTCTGCAGTATATTCACTTCAAATTCCCTAATTTGGATGATGAGGTGTGATTTATTTATTTTTTTTAATGTGCACAATGATCACAGTTTTCTCAGTTCGCATCGAATCATGCTGTATTCATATTTCAGTATTTTACCAGGTTATTATATTTGTAGCACCAAACATCTATACATACTGGATGCATGAACTAGAGAGGTTTCATGTTTATGAACAAAATTCTTTGATTTCTAAGCATTTTATCAGAATGCATGCAAATAAGACTCATGTGTGAGTTGTCTGAGTCGGACAGTGATTAAGTCGCACCTCCTCTCTCCTCTTTGTTTCTTGTGACAGCTTGTGCTTTCTGTCCCTTCTCCGAAACATCTGCTTTTCATTTAAATTATAAATCTACCAAGAGAGCAAAAATTGAAAACAAAGCATAAAATGCAGACGAATACCCGGATGCCTCCTTTTGTTGTGGATAAACAGATTCCTTGGAGTCGGAAGTGCACTTCAAATGGCCTACACTTTTTCTGCATTGGTTGGGTTTATGTTAATGTTCTTCTTCTATTTAGCAGTCATAAGAGTTCATGATGTTGAAATGGCTAAAGATGGATCTTTATTGGAGTTATTGCCGCTGGAAAACTTTTACCTAGGAAAATAGGTCAACTTCCATTCAAAAATTTGGGGTCAGTTTTTCTGTTTCTTTTTCTAGAAATTAATACTTTTATTCAGCAAGGATGGATTAAAATGATCAAAAGTGACAGTAAAGACATTTATAATGTTACAATAATAAAATATATATATATTATCTCATAATTTATTATTATTTTTAAATTTTTTTTGATTTTTGTATTGGTATCAAAGTACCAAATCCTTTGACATCTCTATGGCCATGTGTAATTTTTTCTCCACCTTTACTGCTCCTGATACCGGAGGCATTATTTCTTCTGAACTGCAGTGGAATCCACTATTTGGTCTGTGTGACTGTGAAAGTTTGGAAAAAGCTTCGGCTGATCTGTCAGCGGGACCTCTGCGGCACGCAGGCCTTCACTTCTGGAACCGTTTCTTTTCAACACCCTTTTGCGCTAGCAGAGGGACATGTGTTGCGTATATTTTCTCTTCAAACATGTGAGGACGGTGCCCTCACGCACACACATGACCACCCTACTGTTATCGAGTCGTTGGATCGTCTCTTGTTGTAATCCTTAAGTCTGCCTATAATCGCAGTGAAGTTTTCTCAGGGTTGGATTTCACTCTTCCATACCGCTTCTTGGCAGCTGTGGTTTTGCCCTGACCATTGTTTTGTGTGATAAGTAGTCCATAACCCAGGTTAAGCTGGGCAGATTATATACAGTATGAAGTAGGCTGCTGCGGACCACCTCTGGTGAGGACGGAAACCTGACCCGCACGTGTGCGGTTTACAGTGCCTCGGTTATGATGGAAGACAACTTTTGCTTTGACTTTATGTAAATTGTTCAGCGGGTCAGATGGTTTGAGTTAGCTGACGCCCCACAGCCTAAAAACGCCAACCGGGTGACGGTTAGAGCTAAACAAAGACGCTGGAAATGAGTTTTCAGTATTTACCTCTCCGAAGGGTACGGGATCATCCATGGAGGGGAACTCTGTGTTATGCAGTAGTGGTTTAAGTTTCGTTAATTCAATCATGCGAGCGCCGCTCACATTTCTTTAGCAGTGAGGCACACAGGTTTTGAAACGTGCTTATCTCAGTATCGATTTACTCTTTGTGTTAACTTTGTCGGGTTATCAGAGCCGTTTTGATGAAAATAAAATACAGCTCATGCGTACCTCCCTGTTAGCTTGACCTGTGAGCGCAGGGCAACAGAGACCGGAGGAGAGCAGAATTCAGCACATTTATTCACCTCTGACCTCGCAAAGGCATATGTAAAAAGGCGTTCCTGAAATTTGTACAGGAAGCGTAGCTTCTAAAAGGAGTACTTATTAATGGAATAGTTCACCCAAAAATTTAAATTTGCTGAAAATGTGCTCACTCTCAGGCCAGATGTAAATAAGTTTGTTTCTTCATCAGATTTGGAGAAATGTAGCATTGCATCAGTGTCTCATCAATGGATGCTCTGCAGTGAATGGGTGCCGTCAGAATGAGAGTCCAAACAGCTGATAAAAACATCTCAATACTCCACAATAATCAAGTAATCCACACCACTCCAGTCAATCAATTAAGTTAAAACACCTTAACGCGTAGGTCTTCAACCCTGCTCCTGGGGACCCACTGTCCTGCAGAGTTCAGCTCCTCCCCTAATCAATCCATAATAACGCTTCCTCCAGTGAAAAAGTCCATCTCCTGTTGTCTCTCACATCATAATCCAACCACACATTTGTTTAGAGCTGTTTTGGCTTGTAAACTGTGCTTGATCTGTGCAGATTTCTCTCCTGATTCAGACAAAACAACTTTTTCACTAGTGGAAGCGTTATTATGGATTTGTTTTCACTGTAAGCAACAGTTTGAAGTTAAAACACCTTAATGATGGGTTTGTTTCTTACAAACATGAAGCTTGGCTTCACAAGAAGGTAACTGATGGACTGGAGTGCTGTGGATTATTGTGATGTTTTTATCAGCTGTTTGGACTCTCATTCTGACGGCACCCATTCACTGCAGAGCATCCATTGCTGAGACACTGATGCAATGCTACATTTCTAAAACATACTACAGTTAAAATTATAATCAGCTACTTTACATGTGCTTTAGTATGTTCATCAAAAATTATTAACTTAACTAGTCAGACTTAATTGACCAGGTCTCTCTGGAAGAAGAGATTATGATGTCTCAATGGGATTCTCCTGCATGGCTAAATAAAGGATAAATAAATTACACTACAAGTGTGCATGCAATTAAGTGCACTTCTTTTTCACATGGGATCATTCATTCGTAAACATGTTCCAGTGGTAAATGTTTTACTTCCACCAACAGGCCGACCCAAAACTCTCGTTTCCTTTCTCGTGCTTTCCTACTACAGTTTTACAGTAATGTTTCTAAAAGAATTAGACACTCTAAGAGTTTAGTAGCTCACTTAGAATCACTGTTTAATGAATTGATGCTATAATTTTATTCAATATCATTCTGAATTTGTTTGCGGTCTGAATATTGGACTGGCAGGGAAACTTTGTTGTACCTCAAATACCTGGTTTGCATAAACCGTTAAATAAGGGATCTATTCTCAACAACAAAGTGCTTTGTCACATACTGTTTGGTAACTCATAGACTGCATTTATCTGGGTGGTAGACATTGGTGTGTGGCAAACCAGGAGCTTTTTTGTGTTGGTTATGGGATTACATGATTCAAGCAGACCTGTAAAACAGCCAGAGCTGAAATCTGTAATCAAAACAAGACGGCCTTGATGAATCAAATGGAAAAATTGGCTGTCAGACCTTCAGCAGAGCTGCAATCCCTTCAAAGAATTGAAGTATTTGAGCTAATCTTGGGAAACAAGACATTCTTCAATGCATGTTCCAGTAATGTGTAATTTTCTCTCTTATTTCCAGTAATATGGATTTTCTTAGTGTATAAATAGTCTTGCCACTCACTCTGGTACACGTGAGGGATTTCTACTGCACTGAACAAGTGGGAAATGATGAAGAAAATCATCGTAAAATGCTGTCACTCTTGTAGAGCACAGGTTTTCACACTGTTCCGTGTTGAGGATTCCCAAATATGACAATCCCTTTGGGGATCCCCTTTCTTAAACCTTTCTACACGCATCTATGTGTAAAGACCTATTCATGCTGCGTGAGAAAATAGGAATCATAATATTGAAAGTTACATTTTTTGCTCGTATATTGTCATTTTATATAATTTTATCTGATTAGCTATGTTTACATGCATCCAGATAATCTGTTTATAACCAGATTGATGGGTCAAATAGACATTTCAATTGATTTGACTGAGCTGAAAGGGATGATTTAGACCTGAAATAATCCAATATATATAAAAAAAAAAAAAAGCATGTAAACGCTTGAATCTGAATACCTCGCACACGTGCAGTGCCATGATAAGTGTTACATGCATTTTATATCTCACGTCTTAAAAACTGGTCAGTGGAGGAGACTTACTAAATATTTCCAAATATAGCTCATATATGTCAGGTTTCTTTTTAGATATGTCATCAGGCAAAAACAGTAAATATACTTGTAGTAGCTCTGGTGACATTATCACAATTGAAAAGGAAAAAAATTGAAAAAGAAAAAAAGAAATTATTTTAAATGCAAAACTAAATTTATTAATGTTTCATTTAAAAAAAAAATATATATATATATATTTTTTTTTTATAATATAATTTTTATATATTATTTTATTATATATAATATTTATTCATTTATTTATTAATTATTTTTTGGAACATCTTAAAGCATGTTCCTTGATCATTTTTCTTCGGGAGTTATGTTCACGACTACAAATAAATGTGACGTGACTGTATTTTCTCGGACTGAAATATATAGAGGACAAAAATGTTTTTTTATGCTTTTAAAAATATATTGATATTTTTTCCCTTTTTAAAAAAAAAAATATATATACACAAAAATAGCCGAATATATTTACGTAAATATATTTTGAAACATATTTTAACCAAAAGTCAATCAATCAATCAATCAATCAATCAATCTTGAAAATGTCCTATAGAATTATTTATTGAATTTAAATGGGATATATATATATATATTTTTTTTTTTTTACGGGATTTTTTTTTGTTTTTATATTAAAAAATATTTGCTATATGGGGCACGACGACTGGTCACTGCACGTGCACTGACATTTTGTTCAGAATAAAGCACATGCAAATGAATATGTGAAATGAATTGCAACATTTAGGGTTTCATACTGTAAAAAAACAACAACAAAAAAAAACTTTCAGAATCCGAAATCGGATCAATGGATGACTATTAGTGTATTTAAACATACCTAATGTGCAATAAGAAAGTAAATATGGTCAAATCAGCACCATCTAATGCATATTTTCAGCATTTGATCTTTATCAAAATGGCTTTAAAAAGGCAAAAAAAAAAATTTGCATGTGTCAGTTAAAGGGGTCATAATGATGCTTTTTTAAAGATCATTATTTTGTGTATTTGGTGTAACAGAATATGTTGATGCATTGCTGTTCTGTTGTAAGTAATCTTAAAGATTCCTAAATGCATCTACTTCTGGAAGGCCAAATAAAGTGCTTTTGCTTTCGCCTAGAAACACACAGCGTCTCCCTGACATGCTGCTTCAACACTAACTGCGGTTACTGAAACCACGCCTTCTTTCTTTGCGTGCACATTTGGGCGGCATTATGCTAATATTTCCACATAGTGACCTAGATATGTGGGGGCGTGTTAGAACGAGCCGTTTTAGGGGGGCGTGGCAGAGTCTTAAATTTGATAAAGAATATCTCTTTGGTTTTGAGACTTTAGTCTTTGCAACTTCAGGGATCTTATCTATGCACAATCAGCTTGTAACACTCCAAAGAGAAAGGAAAACTTGAAATCGCATCATATGACCCCTTTAAAACAGCAACTTCATAAGTCTATGGGCTGATCAGACAGTCAAGAAAACAATAGCTAACCCTATATTTAGTCTATTCTGTGGTGGACTTAACTCCTCCGGCCGCAAGAAGATAATAATCTCTCCAAACAGCTTATTATACTTTTCATCCTGTGCAACACAGAATCACATCACAGAAAGAATCAGATTTACTTGGACTCATCATTGTCTTCCTAATCCTGGTGGCCATCTCGATAAAGCAGTAGTTTATAATCTAATCTTCTCATTTGACTTCCATTAGATGCTTTTGTACAATGAACCCAAATGTGGTCTCAGCCTTCATCTCTAGAAAAACCCAAACGGATTATTAGAAAATCTACTGTAAAATTATTAGAATCTACTGTGTCAATCAAACCATGTGGATCTATTTTTTTAATGATATACCAGCGGCCAGTTTAAAAGCATAACAATGGAAGCGAAAGACGTCCAAAAAAATACATAGGTGCGGATCTTCTCCCGTTCCTTATAAATATCACACATTTTATGCACGAAAGTCTGAGGATTATTAGGTTATCTTGCGGTTCATGAATGTAACAGCTCTTGTCTGGCATTGATTCCGCTGGTCGAGCGTGGCGCTGGAGAGGAACAACAACAGTCTTGAATTGCTTTCTGTAAACGGTCCAATTTAAATGAACCTTGATTCAATATGTCACCCCAGATCAGAACTGTGATTTTTAGCTCGAGCAGGCCTGCGCTATGTCGAAGTAATTGGAGGAGAGCAGAAAAGCAACAATGGCATTTCGCATGCATGTGTAAAAAGACACTGCTTAATGAAATTACTTTTGATAGGAACTTGTGTCGTGTGCAACTGTGAAACCTGCACTTTCCTGCTGCATTCAGGGAAAAATTTAGACTCCCTTTGAATTTATGGCTTGGAAATTTAAATTAATTGGCCACACACAATTTAAATTAGACAGACGCAAAGTGGATTAACAAATTAGTGCAACAGTGTCTGGCCACTTTTTCAGATTCCGATGACATATATTTTTTTCCATGGGGACTTTAAAAAAAGACTTCGTATAAAACTTATAAGCCGTGGATCAAACTAATTAGCTATGAGGTGAATTACAACACTACAAACTAGGGTTGTGCAAAAAATCGAATGCGATTTTCATGCTCATCTCGTCAGTAAAGCCGGTTCTGTGATTAGTAATAAATCTCCAGCACGTGCGTTCAGATGGAGCGGCATTTACTACACAGAGCTGTAGATCACTGACAAGCTATGCAAAATCGCGTTCAAAATTGCAGGCGATTATTGCTGATTATGAACGCGATTTTGCGTAGCTTGTCAGTGATCTACGGCTCTGTGTAGTAAATGCCGCTCCATCTGAAAGCACGTGCTGGAGATTTACTACTAATCACAGAACCGGCTTTACTGACGACATGCGCATGAAAATCGCATTCGATTTTTTGCACAGTCCTACTACAAACTTTGATTTGATGCAAAAAAGTATTTAAAAATCAAATTTAAAAGATTACTTAATGGCCCATGAAGCATTATGAGTGACATAATCAATTAAAAACGACAAAGAAGCATACAACTGTTAATTTAAAGTGGTTGATTATATTTATAGAAACAATATACTCAAAGTTTATTTCTCTCTATTGGCGCAAATTGCTTGTCATAACACTGATTGATGGAATTATCTGTACAGCATCATGGGTAATGTAGTTTTACACCACAAATTCAGCTGTTAAATGTTATTATTTTGAAAACAAGTTGAAATAACGGGAACAAATGGCTTCTACAAAAGCATATATCATCGGTTAACAACTGGTATGTCTTTAAAGGTTTGTTACAATTAAAAACAATCTCTATAGAGAAAATTAATGAGTTTTTTGTTCCGGAACCTAACTGTTGCACTCTATAAATAAAATGTAAAACTGGTTTTAGGAAATGATGATGTTAAGGTGCATTTGAAGTTACAAGATAATTGCAGATGCATGAATAGATTTGAATTTGAACTGATTTTATTTCTACTTTGCATTCAAATGGGAATTCCAGTTCTGTATGCTGTTTGCTACCTAATTTCAAATTCAATTCAAATTCTGGAAAGGAATTTGAATTTAAAAAGATATTCTCGAGGTCATTTAAATTGCATCATTTTTACTCTTCATGAAGAGCACTTTGTGTGTCATCACATCTTGTTGTAGAAATAGCGCATAGAACAACAAAAAACAACACGCCAGGCAAATATGATCATCAAGAGATTGAACCCTCTTTACTTTTATAGAAATGAGTGCAATGGAAAAGTAAGGTTATGGAAGCTTTTTGGATGCACTTTTTTTTAAGACAATGTCACTCTGTTCCCATTGCATTCAGGGAATCATCACATCCTTTATTTGAAGTTTCCACAGTGCAGTGTCTGAATGCTGTTGTTAGGCTCGCTAATAACGAAAGACAAAATCATTGGCTTAAAACGGCTTCTTCCAGCTCGCGTATGTGTGATTGAATAAATATGGGAGCAGTGCTGGTTACTGGCAGCAATATGTGGCCGTGTGTGAGGTGCCATGCAACATGTGTTCCTGCTTTCTCATGAACTCTCCTGACCTCATGTGAAAACCAGCTGCTTTCCACGAAGAACATGCAAGTTGGGAACCACTCCCAGTAAAATCCTCAACTGGAGCAGGTAAAAGCTGAAATGTTTGTGTCTCGTTGTGTACACTGCTGTAAAAGAACTGCAGGAATCTCTTGTTAACATCCCAAGCATAAACATTTGACGTCAGCTTCGGAGGTGGCGCCTCGCTTCCACCTAACGTTTCCATCCCAGACGCATGTAACCCCCAAATTGCTCTCTCCGGGGCCGAGGTGGAGCACGGGGGGAAAAGGCCGTCTTTGTGCTCTCTGCGGCACGTAGCTGAGGTCTGTAAACAAGAGCTTGTCACCGGTAAAGTGTTGGCTCTGACGCGTCATCGCGAGTGATGTCAGCGGTGTTTTTCCACCTTGGCCGTACAGCGCAGTGTTGTGGACTCCGTAAACTTTGCATTGTCACTCTCGGCAGAGGTTTTGACGCCTAACCCTGGGTCCCGCACCCTAGTTACACCCAGAGTTTCCAGCTGACCGTGTGTTTATGCTGTCTGCTGTAACGGCTGGTTGACACAGCACACTGAGCTAATAGAGCAGGGCAGAAAGCGTCCAATGCACTGCTGCTCAGCAGTCTGACTCAGTCCAGCCTGCCATGGGGAAACTGTCACTGTCCTCCACAATACAGTGAATCTCCCGTGTTGTTCTACAGAAACCCATGTAAGCTCCAATAGTGCCAGTATAATAAAATAATAATGCATATAATTAAAAATTATAAAAATGCATAAAAGGAAAATTTTTTTCGGTGTACATATATACAATATATACACTACCGGTCAAAAGTTTGGGATCAGAACGATTTTTAATGGAGTTTCTTATGCTCATCAAGGCTGCATTTATTTGATAAAAAATACAGTAAAAAAACGTAATATTGTGAAATATTATTATGATGTAAAATAGTTAGAAAATATTTATATTTTGAATAAAGGCTCTTCTTTTTTACTTTTTATTCATCAAATGCAGTTTTCCAAAAAAAATTAAAATTGCCAGCACAGCTGTTGCCAATATTGATAATTCTAATAATAAATCAGCATATTAGAATGATTTCTGAAGGATCATGTGACACTTTATACTGGAGTAATGGCTGATGGAAATTCAGCTTTGCATCACAGAAATACATTATATTCTAAAGGATGTTAAAATAGAAACCATTATTTTATATTGTAATAACATTTTGCAAGATTACTGTTTTTTTCTGTATTTTTGATCAAATTACTGATCTCAAACTTTATATTTCTCTCTATATAGAAAATGTTCTTTGTGTGTGTTTTATGCTCAGTAAGGCTGCATTTACTTGATGAAAAATGCAGTAAAAACCGTGGAATATTACTGCAATTTAAAATTACATTTTAAAATATATGTAAATAGAAAGATATATATATAATTCTAATTCTAGTGTTTTTTTTGACCATTTAACATAACAGCATTTAACCATATACTATTGTATAACATTGCAATTTATACCGTTTCTAGCATGTAAGTACACATAATGTGCCACACTTTTTTTTTGCTCACAGATTTGAGCTTGTTGTTTGGTTCTGGCATGGCACCCTGATCACATGACCATAAAGCTGTCAGTATCAGCAGCCGCCTCTGGACTTACAGAGTGCTAATCCCTGTTAAAAGCCACACTTCCACAGCCTTCCACTCTTCTGCACTAAACATGCTTGTTTACCGGTCGATTTCATATGAATGAGGTCAGCACCTCACATCCACAGGCCATTCAGCACCCTTTATTTCCCCGGAATTGTGTCTACCTGCCTCTAATTATTGCTATAAAGGGTATTAGGCTCTCGCAGTGGCCTTCAGTGCATTTACTGGCCTCACAAATGATGTGAAACTTTGCATTACTCAGTAAGAATGTGGTCTGAAGTTGTTAAAATAGTAAATGTGTTTACACAGGTTACAGGCTTCTGGTGTTGGTGAGGTCAAAGTGTCACGCAGGCCTGCACTTTACATAATGTCATTAAGTTGGATGTAGACCAGATATTTAAGTGATTGTGTGAATAAGTAAATATAGATGTAATCAATTAACTTGTCAATCAAGCAGTAAGAACAAAATGTAAATGATTCCAGTAAACAGTAACTCTCTTTATCACATAAAGACGACTTCTTTCCTGTCCCAAACCTATCTTCAGTAACAGAAGGGCCATTTTGAACTCCTGAAGGCACAGAAGTGCTGATTGTTATCAAGGCCTGCAGGCCAACATAAGTATACAGTGCATCGGGGGTCTGCTAATTGTTACACCTTTTGCACGGTGGGGAAAGCTGTAATTTGCTGATTGTTCAGTTTGAATGTCTCATATTTGGTTTTTAGTCACATGGTCAAGGAAGGGATAAAAGAAAATTGTAACTGTTGCTCTGTCTCTCTTTTCTTTGCAATCCTACAGCTTGAACCACTGTTGGGAAACGTCTCATGTTACGTATGCAACCATGGTTCCCTGAGTAGGGAACGAGACACTGCGTCCTCTAGGGGTCGCTATGGGAAACCTAGAGGATGCAATTCTAAGTTTCCTTGAAAGGGAACGTCTCAGGTTACGTATGTAACCTTGGTTCCCTGAGTAGGGAACGAGACACTGCGTCCTCTGGGATTCCCATAGCGACCCCTTTAGAGGACGCAGTTCGAAGTTCCCTTGAAAGTGAACCACCCTTACAACATCTAAGTACTTTAGTTTGTAAGAGGTGATTTCAGATTTCAGAGCCAAATGGAGTTGAATTTGAATTTAAATTGAATTTACATGAAGTCTAAATTGCTTTGGCAGAAATCACCCATTTATTTTACAGGGTAAATTGAGTTGCAATGCAGATTTAAATAGAATGCTATAAATAAAGCCTATATAGTGCATGAACTTCAGAATTTTAATCAGGAGCATACATTATTAGATGGCACTTTTATATCCTTTTTATTGAAAAATTAGAGCAATATAAGAGCAACGTTTTAAAAAGCATTAGAAAAACGTGCCTATACCTACAGTTTTTCAAAACTTCAAAAACATATCTATACATACAGTTCACTGTTGTTTCCAGCTGAAATGAGCACTAGTGGCAGTACAACGTATTTTCATGTGGTTCTTTGCACAACGCCATATTATAATCTTTTACTTTTATCATACTGCATGATTTGTAATCCAATACATATTGACGTTTGCATCACATAACCACGCCCATATGTGCAGCTTTTCTGATGCAGTAAATTTGCTTGGTAGCTCACCTGGTACAGCATTGCACTTGCGATGCAAAGCGCTTCGGTACAAGTCCCGTGAAAGACGAGTCACAATAAATAAACATTTATTCTGATGTTTGCTTTTGTTAACTATCATTTAGGTTTAGGGTAGGGCTTAGTGTAGATGGTACTTTATTTTCAAATGCAACATTAACATTATAGCCCCACTCACCAGATATTTTATTTCCGAACTGTGGCGATACATACAACTACCAACGGAGTAAGATGTAGCCAGATTCACGTTCGTTTCTAATAAAGCCGAACATGCTTTTAGCACCACTTACTGGACAGTTTACTAAAGTGTTGCGAAACTTGCAAGAAGCAACATAATCTATTCTTTAGAAATGTTGACGCAGACATGTTTTTCCAAAGTCTGAGTTGATTTTTGACTATACCTGTATGTTGATCACAGTGGTTGGTTGCTCTTTTATCTTTATGACCCTTAGTGCAAGTTTAGAGTCTCATACAAACACACACAAAATGTGATTTTTGCTGTACATACATCTTAAGACTCAAGGTATAGCAACATTTTGCCAATAAGTCACCACATTAAGAAAGCACACTGTGAGCCTAATAGTGTTGGTCCTGTCAATCTCTCTCTCTCTCACTCTGGCAATGCCCCTGTTGCATGTCGGGCAATGTTTCCATAGTCTGAAGGTGCAGTGCCAAACCAAACTGCCCAGTCCAGGCACACAGTGATTTGTGGCTGCACACACACACACATGGAGTCGCCGTTTCTTCCACTGTACAGGCGGCCACACTGAAAGAGGTGCATGGGCTAGAGATGGGCAACTACGGTACATAATGTTCAGAATCAGCTTGTCAGTTGTTGTCTGAACAGTCTTGAAGGGAGAATTCATCCAGAAATTAAACGTGTCATTTTGCTCACCCTAAATTAATCCCAAACCTGTATGACTGACTTTTGTGTGCGGGACGAAAAATATATCTTAAAGAATGTTGGGGTCCAAAACAACGTGGACTCCATTGAATTTCATTATGGACCAAAAGTTTGTTTGTTTTTTCAAAATATCTTCTCTTCTTTTGTATTCCACAGAAGAAAGAAAGTTGTGCAAGGTTTGGAACAACATGATTAGAAAAATGATGACGGAATTGTCATGTATTTAAATAAGCCCTGTATAATAAGGCCGGTTTGGGTACTTTATTGAGTTTCTTAATTTTGGTTAATTTGGTCCCCTTTAGACATTCTGTTGACTAAGTAATTTTGCAACCACATGTCAACTAACTCTTATTAGAGTATTAGTAGATCTTTAGTAGACCGTTATGTTAGGGTTAGTAGAATAAGTTGTCATGTACTTGCATATAGTCACTTACAGTCAGCAGAATGTCTGTTGGGGAACCATCGAAATAAAGTGTTTCCTTATATCAGTAAACTTGCTAAATGGAGACACATCCAAACCTGCATCCTTGTCTACATTCTAATATTTAGGTTCTTAATGTGCAGTGTATAATCTTTTGGCCTGTATTACGCCTCCAAATCTATTGCTCATCCATAACTCTGTGCCACAAGTTCCACGTTCAGTGTTTTTTTCGAAGCATTATGCATTTAGCTTTGCCTTCCCTTGGCTCTTTTCTATCAGTAGCCTACCTCTGCCATGGCCGTGCTAAATTCATTAGCAACACTATTGCCACAGGAACTCAGCCCCATAACAGCGCTCAGAGTCCCTTAGGACAAATTAGTGTATAGATTTGTACATTGAGAGGATAAATCATCAAATGTACTATTCAGACCACAGACTGTTCCAATTTTGTCATTAGTTTTACCACCGGCCAGAGACTTCTTTGACACAAATTTAACAAACCAGCCCGGACCCTCAGACACACCCTCTCTTGTTCCTTTCGGCAGTAAAGATAAGCACTCTGTCTATTTCTACTCCGTATCAGATTCCGCCGTGCCAGAATGAGAGTATTTAGACATAAATCAACTGGAATGGTCTTGTTAAGCCTGCGGGTAAGAGCCACCTACTGACCAGAAGGTTGATGAGGGGCTTGTGCAGGTCTAATGTCTCAGCTTCTACATTATTGAACCTTCTGATATGAGATATTAAACTCCACTAACACGAACAGCTTATACAGTGGCTGCACCGCTCACTAGGAGCTAATTACAATGATGGCTTACCTATTCCTTCCTCATTCATCATGCAATCAAGCCAGTTTACCACAAGGCTACGTTCTGTAGATCGCTCGTGCATGCCGCAGTAGACTCACATTAATTATTATTTTCTTCTTACCTTGTAAAAATATATGAAGAATTGGCTGTGGTGAACGCTAATAGCTTGTGTCATTTCCCTCATAAAGAAGCATTTCTTCAATTCATCTGGAACTGTTATTCTACAGCGATGGGCACTTATGAAAATGTTATGGCAATGTAGCAGCGGATTAGATGTCGGGCTGGAACACCAGCCAAGGTAGGGGCAAAGAGAGAAGCCTCTTTAGCAATGCCCGTTTAGCTATTGGGAGTCCAAACCAGAGCAAAAATGTGAACAAAATTAACAAGAATGGCTCTTTCATTTCAGCTCACTCCTTCCCCCGTCTCCTTCTTCCTCTCTCGCTGGGTTACATTTGTCTCTTTCGCTCTCTTTTCGCCCTCTTGCTCTATGTCTACACCCTTCCCCCGTTCTCTTGGTCCTCCATGCATGGCCATAAGCCACATGGTGGAGTTATGGATTTAGAAATCACTCTCTCCAGCCCTCCCTGTCCATTCGGGGTGGAAAAAAAGTGCCAGACTATCAGACTCCAGTAGCACAAGGCCACTACTGAGTCAAAGAGGCCCTCGGCTCCTGGGCCAGTGAGGTAGGGGAGACTCTGACCACCCTCAACCTCGCACCACCACCACTTATACGCTCTTCCTCAGCTCTGGAAACAAACACACACACGCACGCACGCACATCCACCCGGACATGCACGCACTTCCACATCGAACGCACACGTATACGTAAACACGCGAGCTTCCAAACTGCGAGTGTACAGAACACACCTGCTGATTCTCCAGACAGCGGCTGTACTGTATGTGAAAAGATTCCCTGTAATAATCCCATGCCGGGAAAAGCAGGGGAGGTCTATGAATAACGTGTAATGAGATTTGATTTAGTCGTACGGTGTTTTTGTTTGCACTATTGTTTCTTGTGAACCTTCAAAGGCATTCCCATAAGAATACAACTCTTTTTACGGGACAGTTAGAATACTGTCAGACATAATGTGCAAAAATTGTACCCTTAGGGCAGAGGTGTGCAATCCAGGTCCCGGAGGGCAATGTCCTGCAGAGCTTATCCTGAACTTGTCCCATACCATACCTACCTGGAAGATTCTAGCAATCCTAAAGACCTCTATTAGCTGGTTCAGGTGTTTAATTGGGGTTAGAGTTAAACTTTGCAGGACAGTGGCCCTCCAGGAGCAGGACTGGACACCCGTACCTCAGGGGTACAATAGCTTAATTAAAGGGACAACTTTCTACCTATGTGCATATTAGTAGTTCAGAGTAGTAATATGTGCCATTAAGCCCAAAGTATTACACATTAACAAGCTGATGAGTTGAATCAAGGGTGTTTATGAGACATCTAAAAGATTCTAGAGCAGGGGTGGCGAACTGTGGAGAGTGTGGAGAGCCAATTCCTGCAGACTTCAGCTTCAACCCTGATAAAACCTCACCTGCCTGTAGCTTTCTAGTAACCCTTCAGACCTTGATTAGCTTGTTCAGGTGTGTTTGATTAGGGTTGAAGCAAAACTCTGCAGGACTGCGGCTCTCCAGGACCAACGTTCGCCATCCCTGTTCTAGAAGGTGGGTCCCCAGGACTGAGCTAAGGTAAGCGTACAGTGTGTGGGAAGCAAATTTCGGCATTAGCACAGTATGTGCACAGCCTGATTTTTCTAGCCATGTGTACTCGGTACGTGCAGCTTGCATATGCACCTTGAATTTTTTTTACACTTATTTTATCCGTGAGGTTGCAACACTGCCCCGGCCCGTTGTTTTTTACAGTTGAAAGACAAATGGAGGAGATGGAACAACAACAATCTGCTTAAGTCAAGTCTGATGTAACGCCTCACTGTTTCCTGGTCCAAGTGGTTTATCAGATGCTGAAAGCAAACAACAAACTGTGCTAATATACAGTCATGGTGTGCAGTAATACTACCCAAAAATTGTGATCCTAACCTTTATATCTCCACAAAAGATCTAAGATTGCCACACAGTGATTCATCTTCATTAATCATTAAAATACTGGGACGCCGTGAGCCAGAAGACTGTAGTGTACCCTGAGAGTTTTTAAAAGCTTAGCCTGCATGCATGTGTGATATGAATAAATAATGCTCAGAAACGGCTATTGGGACCCAGATACAATATTCCTTACATCATGACTTAGTTTAGTTTAAACTTTAGTTTAAATGAGTATTCACTCATAAATTTTGGAGAAAAAGAGCGCAGACACTGGACAAGGATGAAACTTTCTAGTGCATGTGTGTCGGTACAGTGGGTACACAATAAGGTACATTGTGATCCCTTTACTGATACTGCCCCAGTGACAAGCTGTTGTACCACTAAAGGTACTATTATGTGCATGTATTTGCCTTTTCTCTAGTTTGTTTACAAAACCTGTTTTGCCTCACATATGCATTTATAGACATTATATGTATGTGTGAACATGTTACATACGTAGTAAAATACTCCATGAAGAGTGGGGAACCGGATGTGTCGGGCATGTGTCAAAACTTGGCCCGGATGATGTAGCTGGCACTTACGCTAGCTCCCCGCCAAACCTCAACCGTCCTTTGGAGATTTGTAGTGTTTGCCACTGAGCAGGAACTCAGCAGGCCATGATTGTTTTCTCATTAAACCTGGCTTATTTTCACGCGGGTTGCCTCTTGCATACTGTATGATTATTTGCTGTATGGAGGTCTTGTACTGCGCTGCTAAGTGCCACACGTTGCATTTTGAGTCTCTTCGCTGATTGGCTGTCGGGGATACTTTGGGATATGTTACGGCACAGTGCCAGGATTGAGTTACACCACAATTAGTACAACTGGAAGGGCTAAGAGTGAAAAAGAATTACATGGTTAGTGTTTACAGATGAGGGTGAATAGGGGATGACAAGTTAAGAAGGATGTGTTTGCTGTCACAGACTGTATAGGTATCAGTGTTGAGGAGTGATTAAATAAAAATAGCAACACCGGTAGCTTAGTTCTTTTTCAGTAGCTTCACGCTATTTTAGCTGTTTTAAAAATGGTGATGCTTTTCCAATAGCAAGATAGCATGCTATTTACATGTACATGCTATTTAGCATTTTCAGTGGTTGAGTAAACTTTTTTTCCCGAAACAGTTTTCCAGTAAAAAAGTTAGCAGTGTAGCTTGATGAAATGCACACTACTAAGCTAACTATGGTTTTAACTGCATGACAGTAGATCAGCTGTTTTCAAAAGAGTGTATGGAAGTTGCTCCATATTTTCATTAGTTTTTTTCCCCCATCATGGCAACTGTGTAGCCTGTATCTTAAAAAAAGTAATAATATAGTACAACAATTATATATATATATATATATATATATATATATATATACAGTGGGTACGGAAAG
>NW_015647124.1:3101647-3182314 GCF_001515625.1 Sinocyclocheilus rhinocerous
TTTCAGTGGTGGCTCTGTGTAAATTGTGCCAGCTAACTACTTTCTTAGGTTCTTATATACTAATGAAATGGACACCTCTATGACGCATTGTTCTATTACTCTGGTATTATTTTCTGCATTTTAAACAACGGCAGTCTCATCATTACCATCTTCTCTCCTCCTGACCACACACACACACATTTACCCTTCCAGGAAAGGTAAGGGAGATGCCCTCTCGTTTCCCGTACAGCTGTAACCTCAAAAGGTGATCCATTATAATGTTTATCATTCTTTTCTGGGAAACAGGTTATAAAGGAGAAGTCTGCATGCTCTGTTTATTGACACACTGATTCTCAGTGTTAAGTGTAGTCTGACGCAGTGCCTTAAGAATGATCAGTGCCCACCTTAAGACTCCTATTAACCTATCTTGTGTTTCCTACATACACCTGATCTGGGGTCAGTCATGCCAATACACTCAATTACCCAGAGTAAATCACCACAGGGTTACACACAGACTCAGTTAGCGGAGCAGAGGGGTGCTGTAGTTGTTTAGAAGGGTGGAGGGCTGGTCACTGCTTTCAGCCACAGACTCTCCACAGCAGAAACATCTATTAAAAGAGCTACTGAGAATAGGTTGTTTGACTTTGTCAGACACGTGTTTGTCTTTCCTGCTTGTAAATCAAAGGCGTCTGGTGTCCCACGTCCAAAAAATAAATAAAAGGATAATTTTCCAAAAATAGGCAGTACATCACAGAGAAATGGAGAATTCCTTTCGGTGATGAGTGTTTATCCAATGTTGTGTTTTTGTAATATTAAAACCAGGGTGCTTAGACTAATGTATTGTGTACATAAAAAAAGAAAAAAAAAATCTAGTATATAGAAAAAAAAAATCAAGTATTGACAAGGATGCACAAAATACACAATCATGTTTACACACCAAGTGGCCATCAAGTGGCAACCACAATGCAATGTTTGGTTGCAAAAAGCATACAAATCTAAATTTAAAATGGTAACCCATAATTCCTATAATTTCCACTTGCTGGTTGTATAACAAACCTGTACAAATAACAACACACCCAAGATTTTCTGTAGTGACTTAAAATATGGTTATTTTCATTTACTTTATTGCTACATAAACACTGAAGATGGAGTTCAGAAGCTGTTTTGAAGAAAAAAAATGTTTTGGGATTTCCTCCAATACAAACTCCACATAATTTGCAATATTATACAATATATTTAAATAAAATAAAATATATGTGTGTGTATACACACACACACACACACGTGCACGCACACTCACACACACACACACACACACACATACAGTGGTGTGAAAAAGTGTTGGCCCCCTTCCTGATTTCTTATTTTTTTGCATGTTTGTCACACTTTAATGTTTCAGATCCTCAAACAAATGTAAATATTAGTCAAAGATAACACAAGTAAACACAACATGCAGTTTTTAAATGAAGGTTTTTATTATTAAGGGAAAACAAAATCCAAAACTACATGACCCTGTGTGAAGAAGTGTTTGTATATTTATGTATAATTCTTTCAGCTGTCTGGAATGTACTTTTAAAGCTAAAGTCTAATCAAGACCTACATTTTAATGATTTGAAATGTTACATAATTTTTACTCAAATATATTGATCAGCTGATGAGTAAAGGACAATTTTCAACTTGATATTCAGTTCAGTCATATATTTGTTATTTCACACTATTGTTAAAATCGCCCCTGAACCCCTCTAGAAAATCTTGTATGGCTGTGGCCCGTGACCATGTGAGCATCAATCATTCATGTCAATATTTAACCAACAAATTGCAACAATAAAATACATTTGTTTACATTCATCCATAAATTGTAAACAGTTCATGAAAAAAAAAAAAAACCTGAACAAAACTGGTTAATTTAAGTGAATGTCTTAAATTGATATAACTACAGTACATTATTCTCTGGCAGAGAGAAAACTTTACCGAACATATACTAAATAAGTGTGATTGTCTGAGCTTGAGCTTGTTTGTGTCTTCAGATAAATCTAGCTTTTTTTCCATACAGTTTGCAACTTCAAATATTAGCAATTCTTGTTATTGATGGTTTCATTCACCTTGTTAATGAGGCATTGGTATTGGTCCTTTGCCAGTGTCCCGTATTTATCCATCTTTAGTAATGCTGCAATTCTGATAGAAAAGGGGAGAATTGAAGTTTTAATTATTATTGGTCAAAACACTAATTTACGTTTGTAGGAAGGTAATGCGATCTTTTATAGATTTGAAAAGATTAGTTAGTCCATCATAACATCTAAAATAACAGGTTTGAGGTTTTAGCACTTGTAAATCAGCGTAAAAAACTTGTTTTGATAGGCTTTTAGGGTTCGGTTCTGAGCAAATGAAATGTTGCATCAGAGTCACGACAACCGACACGTGGCATGGTTTGAATGGAGCTTGAATGTTAAGCGGTTCGTGCTGAATTAATTACAGCGGTTTAATACTTCACGTTTGGAATTTAAAACAAACTGACCAGAGTGTTTGAGTTGCCTTATGAAGACTGTACTTGTTGCTATAACACAGCATAATTATTACACCATAACAGGACAGCTCTGTGTGTGTGTGTGTGTGTGTGTGTGTGAGTGTGATGCCTTTTCCACTGCAGTCAGCAGCAGCTGGACCAACTTTAACCAGAATTGTACATTATCATCAGGATACCCAGCAAATATCAGCCTTTTTTGTTTTAGCGCTTCGTTTGGCCTGCATCTGTGAGGACAGACAGCCGCTGCTTCTCTCCTGGATAAACTACGCTGCGAGGAAGGAAGGAGCCTAGGAGAGTTTTCTGTTTACAAATCACACACAGGTTTACGCCAGAAAATACAGCATAGTTAATCTTTCCTGAACAACTCTTATGAGATGATGATCCGAGCACAGGAACAGAGCAGCTTGAGTTTTGCCGCCAATTTGAAATTTATTACATTCTACAATATTTCCTTCTTTCAGCTTTCCCTCATTAATAAGCGCACGCATGCCAGGACTCCAGATAATAAAATCACATGAAGCTGGGACTTGGACTGCAATGGACTATTAAGGACAGGTGTAAATGGTTTAAATTTATGTGGTTACAGGTTAAGCAGAGGACACATGTTTAGCCTTTTCTGAAAAAAATCTCTAATGAGAAGACGATCTGTGTGCGGACAGAGGCCAGCCTAATTTTTGCAGTCAATTGGAAATGTATTACTTAATAGAAAACTTCTGGCGGGTTAAGCAGAGGACATATGTCATGCCACGCCATATGTTTATCACAAAACACATAAAGAAAGACTTTTGGTCTTCTGACAACATTGGTCAATGTTGGATGTTTTAATGCCTCCAGCTCACTTCCCGTATATGTATATATATATATATATATATTTTTTTTTTTCCATTTAGATTGCCTTTGCCATCATCTAACACTCACTTAAAGTAAAGCTTTTAAAAACACCAGTACAAATATCTAAACATGCTTAAGTCAAGATACATTGGTAACACTTTACTTAAAGCCTTTACATGTAATGCATTATAAAGGTATTCATAATGTACATTGTAATGCATTATATATTTTCATCAATCGTAACCAAAATTAAACTGCATTATACTACTTGCAGATTTCTTGTTGCATCTGAAATTGGTTGCTTGTCATGGATTTTAATGCATTGTGTTCAATGAATAGTAGTAGTAGTAGAAGGTATAATTAATGCATTAAAATAATTTTATAATACATTATGTATATAGACTTTAAGTAAAGTGTTAGCGATACATTTACATGATACATTTACAAGATCCAAAGTTTTTTTTCTGGAAAATATATCAAATTTAAGTGAACTTATGCTTAAAACAAGAAGAAGAAAAGAAAAAAAATCTGTTAACAGAGTCAGAAGTTTTTTTTTTTTTTTCTTACCTCATTGGCAGATGTTATTTCTTGATTTAAGCTTAAATGTAATAAGTTGTAATAATTTTTTCATAAAACAAGACTTAATATCTTATTAAAATGTAACTTGTTAAGTAAATGTGTCTTGATTTAATAATTTTAGATATTTATACTGGAATACAAGACAAAAAAGGAGTTATATATATATATATATATATATATATATATGTATGTATGTATGTATACGTGTATGTATATATATATATATACGTATATGTGTGTATGTGTATGTATATATATATATATATATATATATATCAGTGTACTAATTTAACACCTTATAATATAATCTTTAGAAAATTCCTAAATTAATATATGCTTTTTTTCATACTATAAATTCTAACATTGTTATGGACAAATTCACTTATAGCATTTGATTTGATTCTTATTTGTTTTGTGTGTGTGTGTGTGTTTTTGTATTTATATAGACAAAATTATATCAAATTTAAATAACAATCTGCATGACATGGCCATAATTATTGACTTATTGGCCACATTTGTAATATTGGTGCATTTACAACCAAAACTACCCAAACACAGGGATCTTTTTTGTATCTTTCTTAGGGTCTTAAAATAATTCACTTTCTGTTGAACGCTCTCTTCTCTCTGCCTTAAACAAACAGGACACGCGGTTCATGTCACGTCTTGCCAGTAGCCGTCACCGTAATTCGGGCCGGCTTCCACAAACGCCCCATATTAAGTTCTCCCAATGGGGACAGCTTACTAAAACCATTGCCAACATTGTCTAGTGAGTGCAAATGTTTATTTAAAACGTTACATTTGAGTATTGATTTGATTTGATTTCTCTCCCCCTTCTCTCCTCCTGTACTTGGCTAAAGTACTCCGTCTGTCCATCATGCTTTTCAGCACCAGGCTGGTCTCATTAAGGTCCTCTCCGCTCCCAGCCAGCAATGATAAGAGAGACACAATGTCAGCCCGGCCAAGAAAAACACTTAGATGCTGAGCTGGCTTCATGTTGGAACCTGGATATAGAATATCTCACCTTTGCGAG
The DNA here is from genome assembly GCF_001515625.1 of Sinocyclocheilus rhinocerous. Classification (NCBI taxonomy): domain Eukaryota; kingdom Metazoa; phylum Chordata; class Actinopteri; order Cypriniformes; family Cyprinidae; genus Sinocyclocheilus; species Sinocyclocheilus rhinocerous. Next base: position 3,106,591 of record NW_015647124.1, read on the forward strand.
GAGAAAGAAATGAAGATAAACCCTTATGTTGCGACATGTTCTTCCCCCCTTTCTTCTCCGTCCTCCACAGTTTGTATTTAATTACCACCAAATGAGGTTATGTTTCATTTGAAGTGAAACAGCTCTTCTACAATTCAAATAAAATGTTCTACATTTCTCTTATTATGGTTTCCCGTTCGCTCGCGGTGTCTGCCGCCTCGGCGCGAGGCCTAGGTAAATGGCAAGTCGTTCCAGTGGAACCTGCAAATCCTTCGTCCGCTGGCATTACAGAGTCGTGCCAAAGAGTCCATCTCATTTTGAAAACTTAGACGTATCAATATTCCCCTTCCATATGAAGGCAGGAAAAACAAATTATAAAGGGGAAGGGTATGTTTGGAGCTGTCCGGACAATTTTGACAGGTGAACATAAACCATTCCCTCCATGAACTTTTCGTTTGCTTTGTTAATATGGAAGTATTCATTAGGTCCATGCATGGAGAAACTGCTGAAATATTATTCACTGGTTTTTAATTTTAAATATTGAGGTGCACATCTGATTTCATTAAATATTAAACGTTCACAAAATACTAATATTTTTTGTTTTGTGTGCTGATCGACAGTTGTTTGAGACTTACACTGGATCCATGTAATGAAACTACGGGTCATTTTTTAATGTTGAATGAAGTCTCTTCTGCTCAACAAGGCTGCATTTACTTGATCAAAACTACATTAAAACCAGTCAAATTTGTAAAATATTATTACAACTGTTTTCTATGTGAATATATTGTGCAATGTATTTATTCCTGTGACGCGCAGCTGTATTTTCAGCATCATTACTCCAGTCTTCAGCGTCACATGATCTTCAGAAATCATTCTAATATGCTGATTTGCTGCTCAAGAAACATTTCTGATTATTATCAGTGTTGAAAACAGTTGTGTTGCTTCATATTTTTTTTGTGGAAACTGTGATACACTACAAGATTAAAAAGAAAAATATATATAAATGGTAGATGCACACACACACACACACACACAAGAAGACATTCAGGCCCAACGTTAAAACAGACAATCATTACCTGTTGAGGATGTCCAGCAGTGCATTAGAGTCGCTCCTTGGGCACACATAAAAAAAGTGCTTTTGGAGGTTTATTGAGAATTAGGAGATGATGGCGGTTATGGAATCAGGCGAGTAAACAGAAGGAGCCATAACAAGCTGGAGACTCCGAGGAAACACACACACAGCAGATAGGGCAGAGCTCTGAAAAAAACATGTATAAATAGCACTCAGCACAGCGTAGGTAGTTTGTGAACAGCACACAACTGCTAAAACTTAAATAAACTTATAAGGGCAGAGAACAAATTGTACCCAAGCCGCTCTAAATGATGTGTACAAAAGTCTGTTCTGATATTACACCATCAACCTGATGAGCAAACACACACACACACACACACACAGACAGAGGTCAAAAGTTTGGATTTTTTTTTCCTTTTTTTTAATGTTTTTGAATGAAGTCTCTTATGCTCACCAAGGCGGCTGCTAATATGTATATACACACACATCATACACACATATTCACAACAACGGCAGTTTTTACATGTATTTTTCAGCATGCCTTTGGACTTTTATTGTTAAGTGTGTTCCTTGTACTTATTGATCCCTGTGTTTACTTCCTGTGTTTGTTACCTGTGTGCCTTGTGTCTTGTTTGTTGTCACTGTTACCCTTGTTAGTTGTCATGGCGATTAATCAGTCTCACCTGTTGCTTGCGAGCCTTTTGTTCTCCTGTGTATAAATAGCCCCTTGTGCTTTGTTGTATATAATGGTTGTTCAGTTTGCCTGTGTTTTTGTTCCTGGTTCTCTGTGTTTCTGGTTCTTAGTTTATTTTGTAACTTCATTAAACTCCCTGCAAATAGATCCTCCTCACCTCCGCTTGTTTTCACCTGTTCTAGTAACATTGCAATACATGTTTAAATTAAGAACTGTTTAAACTTTTTGAAAATATGTGTTGTTTGGTTACAGTTTGGTTTGTTGAATATGAATCAATATGAACTGACAAAATATTGTATAACTTTAAATAACGTTTTTACCAAAAGATCGAAAATAAGACAAACTCAAAAAATATGAGTAAAACCGAACACTACAGGTGTATGGTTATTGTTTTCCATGCCGTTTATGAGAAATTTTATGGATATTGTCTTACAATTTAAGTTAGCCCACTCAACTGAGTATTTCTGGGAAAACGCACGCACACACGACTGATGCTGTGCTCTGATATAAGGCTTTGCTTGTTATCAGATCCCACGTTATAACTTTTGCTCCCATTGGAGTTGTGACCAGCAGTTCAGTCTTTCATGCCATTTCTCCAAGAGACATAAAAACAATACCCTTCAATTAGAGGAACTCCTGCATCTGATTAATCTACTTACATTGGCAGTAGCTGAGCATATCTCCACATATCATTACATCAGTTCATAAACGCTGCAGTTATTAGTACGAGAAATTGCTGTTTGGTCTACAGCGCCGAATGAAGCGTATCGAGGTGGCGTACAAACAATTTTGATGGACGTTCTGTTTTGCCCTCTTAGCTTCTTATTTTCCAGAACATTTTGTAAAGAAAAGCCTCATATTTCTGGTCCAAGAGCAGAAAAAACTGATAAAAAAATACTTATGAGAAAACAATTCATGCTTGTAACAATAAGTGTCCAGAACAGATGGGTGAGAATCACTGGAAATACCGTACTTGGCTATTAAAGTGAGAGGGCAATATTTTTAGTTCAGTTCATTGTGCCACTACAGCTGATAATCAAAATCCCTTAATACATTTTGTACCAGAAATGGAGTAAATTATAAATTTATCATCAGACATTGCCTGCTTTACTGCCGGCTTCTCAGTAGTGATCTGCTTTTTGTTAGTAGCAGAAGCGTAGATAACTACTTTTTCAAGAGTAGCTTGATTGTAATTTAACTGCTTTAAATTACGATAGATTCTTGTTTGGCGAAATGAAATCCTTACTTCAAGGAGTCACGTACAGATTCTGGTGTCCCACCTGGTGCTGACAGGCCTTTCAGAGCCCAGTAAACGTGAAATAGTTGAGTCAGGGTGGGAGAGAGAGTGCACTGGTCTGCCTCATTAGCTGTCAATCAGATAAGCCAGCTCACTGACATGATCATTAGAGAAATTGTGTGTGTTAACCAGGCCTAGACCCAAAGCTTCTGGCACTGCGCACCGTACGCTGTATCTGATGGGTGAACACCCGAGTTTGGCAAAAAGAGATGCTTATAGCTTGTCCGGTGCACACAACCCCAAAATGACGCACTTGGATACTGAAAATAATGTCACGGCCTGGTCGAGCGAGGGATGGACGAATGCATTAACATCTCTGCAACACTTAAACTCACGGAGACAGAAAAGGAGGGAAGCGGGAGATGACTGCTTCTTCACCAGCTCCCAGTTGAATTATGGGACGTGGAGGCAGACATGGCAAGGTTTCATAGCTCATTGGTTTTCAGAGCTGCGGCTTAGTCGCACCGCACGGATGTAATTTGTACCACATGTGTTCGAACGTGCCCTCTCAGAGAAAAACTGGGTGCTTTAGACACTTTGCACAAGGAGCGCAGTAAAAAATACAAGTCTAAAGGGTCAGCGTTCTCCTCTCACGGTGAAAAAGGCCGTGCCCTGACACGAGATGACAAGGTGGAATAGTGACAGGGTTTGAAGGAAGGCAGGCAGGCGCAGAGGTCAGCTTGGAGGTGACTGCATCAGGTACACTGTCAAGCGAAGCCTCCAGTGACTAATAAAGAAACACTGAGTCCTCATTCAGCTGCGCACGCGGCCTCTGCATTATTCCTGAGAGTCCGGTTGCAAACGTCGCTAGCAGCTGTGTATGAAGGGGCCGTTCACACACACGACTCGTTGTTGCATTTAAGAATGGCTAGGGTTCTCAACATGTATTTATTTATTGTTAGTTCATGTTTATATATATATATATATATATATATATATAAATATTTTTTGGATTTTATTTAGTTAGTTTTATTTATTTATTATCGTTTATTTATTTATTTATTTTTAGTGAACTATTTATAAGCTACTAGAGATAAACTACTGAAATAAGAGATCAGCAGTTTTTTTTTATTTTTTTATGTATATATGATGAGCACGGATGAACTATAAGTTTAAAGTTAAAAATACATTTCAATTGGACACACATTCTCTTCCATAGAAGCCTTAATATAAATTACATTGTTAATGCATTAGGCATCATGAACTAACAATAAGCAATACTTTTGCAGCATTTAATGTATGTTAATATACAGTATATAAACATTTTTAGCATTCCAGATTGTGTTTTTTGTTATTGCATCATGAACAAACATGAATAATGAGCAGTAGTATATATTTATATTCATATTTACATATCAATTGACATCAAGCTAATAAATGCTGTAAATATTAGTCCATAATACCTAATGGATGGTTAGCGATTTGAACCTATTTTTACCAGTTTTACCAAAATACTTTATAATTTCCTGTTAAACAATCTATAAAGTCTTCATAACAAGTACATATAGTAACTTATTAATAATTGCAAGGCTACAGAGGTCCGAATTATGGCAGCATCTTGAATTAATGCATATTTGTAACCTCATTATGTTAGTGTTATAGTCACGTCTCTATTAATGCCTGTGCTGCAGCCAGACAGACATTATAAATGTTTCTTTGTGAAATTGAGGTGATTTTCATTACCATTCCAAAACAGGTGTGAAAAATAGCACGTTTTGACAGCATTGCCATTTATTGTATATTTGAACGACTATAAACACATTTCAGAGACAGCATTATGAATGCATGCATTATACATATTGCATGTGCTTCATTTTGTATTTTGATGGCTGTAAAACCTTGGTAGCCCTCCAGGTATTTTTCATTCTAATGCCAACAGGAACATCCCCTCCACACACACGGCTGGGTCCGAGGACGCTGCGGTTTCTGACGGAAACAGCAGGGGCAGCAGCGCGGGGCTCAGCATGAGTGCCGGGACAGGAGCCGTGGAGCCAGATGGGCGATCCTGCCGTTCCCCTCCGCACAGGCCGCCTTTCACCTCTGTCTGATTCCACAAAGAGCAACTTATCCGACCTTCACTGGGTCCCCCTCCTTGTCATCCTGAACCGCTGCCAGCCGAGACCGCAGCTTAATAAAAACCTGACTCCTGATATTCACTGCCAAGCAGCAGAAGGTTAGGCTGCGTTCAGTGCGGGTGCTTGTGTGGATGCCATGTACTCGTATGATTGCCTGTGATGTTGTGGTCTAGGCAGAGAGCAATTACGTCTTGTATTCTTCATGAAAGGACTTTTAGCTTATCAACAGCTAATATTTGAACACAACACTCGTTACAGGGAATGACAGAATTAATTAGGCACCATTTAGCAATTCAAAATGCCCCCAAATAAACAAACTGAGGTAATGAAACATCATCATTATGTGATAAGAAATGTATTTGAGAACTATTATGCAGTGTTTAATAATAATAATAATAATAACGATAATAAAAACAACGACAATGACAACGATAACGATAACAATAATAATAATAAAGATTTGTCTTTTTTTCCCCCTCATTAACTGAAATTGTATATCTCACAATTCTGGCAGTTCTGAGAAGAAAAAAATCAGAATGAAAGTCACAATTACAAAATTGTGAGATGTAAACTCATAATTCAGAGAAAAACGTCAGAACTGCTTTAAAAAAAAAATTATTTCAGAATTTTACAGACATGCAATTTGTTATATTTTATGTGATATAAGACTTATTACCTAAGATTAAGCTTTAAGAAACTTAAGATTTAATAATAATAATAATAATAAATTAATATTGTTATGTTGGTATTCTTCTTTTTCTGAAAAAATAAATAAATAAATAAATGTTTAAAATCATGCATTATATCTAGGTCACTAATCAAATTTACTGATTTATACGGTTCTAATTGAATAATAATAATAATTGTATTATTATTATTATTATTATTATTATTATTACCACCATGTTGGTATTCTTATTTTTTCTTGAAAAATTAATAGTAAATGTTTCAGATCCTGCATTAATTCCAGCTCACTAATCAAATTTAGTGTAATTCATCATAATAGTGTTATGTAAATGTGACATCATTCAACTGAACTGATAGCATAATTTGTAATGGAATAATAAGAAAAATAGGCTTTTTACCTAATGATCTCAGATTTTTGGGCCTTTGGTTATATAGAACAGACTTTGCGGTCACGTGGCTGTTTAGGTGGAGTTTAGCTGTGAGCGTGTTGCATTTAAATGCGGACGGGTTTCAGGAACAGACAAAAGTAATTAAAACCGACCTTTTATGACTGAGCTTTCTGAAACTGCCTTTAGAGAAGGCCATACTAGAAGTGAAAAGCTGTCAGGCCGGTCCCCTGAGCCAGATTCTGTTACCTTTAGGGGACGACTGGCGAGAGAACATGTTAATTTGATGAGCCGCTGCTACAAACTGACAATTTCGAGAACTATTTCAGCACTTATTAGGCCGCACAAACCTCAGTGGCAACAGCTGTAGAGATGTTTTGACACTCTGCCAAAATACAGTGTCATTGTGCTATGGACTGGACATATTTCAGCCCGTTTAGATAAAGCGACGCTTAGCACCAGCGTCATGGGACATTAATGGTTTTCAGAGAAAGTTGAGATTTTTAAAGTTAAATGAAAATAAATCTAAAATTTGTCACCAAATAATTACCCATAATCAACATTTGGCCAGTGGCCCTTGTCTCTTGCATGCATTTTGAGATCAAATTCCAAGTTAATCGCTAAACCTTGTGGATATTCACATGTGCACGCTCTCATCCGTTTCCCTCCACTTCAGCATCTATTAAAACATGGAAACATGGTTCTGTTTTAGTCAGTTGGTCTCCCTCTTCTCACTGTTGCTGCAGAACTGGCACTTTGTCATGTAGGCCCAACATTAGGCCACATGTCTGCCTTAAGCCAGCTGGGAGAGTTGCTTGAATATGGAGCTGAAGTTCAGCCAATGCACTCACAGAAAAAAAATAAAATAAAAAAATAAAATAAATTCTGTCAGTGTTGGTAGTTGCTATTATACTAGCTAATTTTTTTTTTGTATCATTACAGGATTTACAAAATTTTCTACTAAAAACTGTACTGATATGATATTACGGCATATCAAAGCTGCAAATGATTTTGTTCTTGCCATTGGAAGTAACATTTATATGAATTTTCTACCGTTAAAATCAATAGGAAGTCCAAATTGACTGCTTGTTGATTGAAACCTTGTTGTATTGTGCACAATTAATTAGTTATTCAAAAAAAAAGGGCCTATGAAATTTTTCATTACATTTGAATAAACTGCTCCTCCTCTTAAAAAGTTTTCCTTTCCTGCTGATGTCACCAGTTTTTCAGCTTGCCTAATTTTCGACTTCCTGTCATTTAAAGACTCACATTCATGATCAATTTAATTTTGTCTCATTGAATATCAAAATATGCCACCATAACAACATTTTGTTTACTTAATATGGCGAAGATCCTTTTTGAGCTGTACAATTTTCCCCAAAATAAATAAATAAACACTTATGTATTTATTTAAAGGGAGAGTTCACCCAAAGATGAAAATTCTGTTATCATTTCATTTCGAGTTTCTTTCTTCTGTTGAACACAAAAGAAGATATTTTGGTAACCATTGACTACCAAAATGCAAGTCAATGGCTACCAGCAACTGTTTGGTTGCCAACATTCTTCAAAATATCTTCTTTTGTGTTTAACGAAGTAATCATTTCTGCTGAACTATTCCTTTATCTTACACCACTGTTATTTTATTATTTAGATACTATTATAGTTTTAATATTTTTTTAAATTTATTTTCCATTTTCGTTTTAATTTCAGTTAAATAATTTTGCTGTTTTTGTCATTTTTTTAATCATTTTAGTTTATTTTAGTACAAAAAGTTAAACTAAATGAAAAACCTTGCCTTCACAACTAGCTAAAATATGTTGAAATAGTTAACAGAAAGGCTTGTTTCACTTTTAACTATAATAACCCTATCTTACACCCACTTTTTGTTCTGGATAGTCATATGCTTCAATTTGTTCATCACTTTTATGTGTCCAATCTTTCAATATGTGCCTAATTCATGTTGCACACACCAATCTTGGCTTAAAACCACCGGAGTCTGGCTTTTGTCCAGCTGTCAGTGTTTAGAAGACTTTTCCTGTTCGACACACACTATAACACAGAAGTGGCGCAGACCGGTTAGTGATGTGAGACACACACACACACACACACACACACGCGCACACGCACGCACACACACGCACACACACGTTTGTTTTTGTGAATTGTGGGGACATCCCATAGGCGTAATGGTTTTTATACTGTACAAACTGTATGTGCTATTGCCCTACACCAACCCTACCCCTAAACCTACCCCTTACAGGAAACTTTGTGCATTTTTACTTTCTCAAAAAAACTTTATAAATTTATAAGCGTTTTGAAAAATGGGGACATGGGTTAATGTCCTCATAAGTCACCTTCTCCTTGTAATACCTATGCCATACCCATGCCATTATACAAAGTTGTGTCCTCATATGTCACAAACACACACACACACACACACACAAAATGTGTTGACACATGCATCTTGACAAATTAACATAAATTAGGTGTTACTGCTCAAACTTTTGATCTAACATATTTAAAAAGTTTTAAATGGAACTTTATTTTATTTGAGTTTTAGTGCCTCAAAACAAAACTGGAGACATTTACAGTCTTTCTACAGGCTTCATTTTCACATGCTCTCCAGACCGAATGCTAAATTATGTCACCCGACTCCTCTCGGACCGGGATCAGACACGGAAACACTCGCGCTGACATACGTGCAGCAGGAACATCTCCTGACGTGCTGCAGACAGACGCATATGTTTTCAATGGCTTTCGTTCAATTACGGCGCACATCTACTGCTGCGGAGAACAGACGGGCAGAGGCGGATCAGTGGTGCCAGGGCCTATAGTGTGTCTCAGAGCAAGCTGTGGATTGAGTTCCTCTCTGACCTCCTGACATTACCGCGCTCTGTATGGAAAGTTTTCTAATAAATGCCCGAATTAATAAATGTTACACAATCATGTCGTTTCAACAGCATCAACATGACATTCTTTTAGTTATGTCTTTTAGGCAATTGTTCTATTCCAAGACCAAGTGAGACACAAAATCTATAGTACTCTAAAGTACTTGTCAAAAGTTTGGAACATTATGATTTTTAAATGAATGATGTTTCTTCTGCTAACCGAGGCTACATTGATTTGATAAAAAAATACAGTAAAAACAGTAATATTGTGAAATATTATTACAATTTGAAATAACTACTTTCTATTTGAATATGTTGTAAAATGTAATTTATTTCTGTGATCAAAGCTGAATTTTCAGCATCATTACGCCAGTCTTCAGTGTCACATGATACTTCAGAAATCATTCTAATATGCTGAAGACTGGAGTAATGGCTGCTGAAAATTCAGCTTTGATCACAGCAATCAGCTACATTTTAAAATATATTACAATTGAAAACGGTTATTTTAATTTCACAAAATTAGAGATTTTACTCGTGTAAACGCAGCCTTGATGAGCAAAAGAGGCTTCATCAAAAACATTTAAAAATCAAAATGTTTCCAAATTTTTGACTAGTACTGTATATTAAGAATTTATTGTTTATTTAAGTGTAATTAATTTACTTTTGCTCAATGTATATGCTGTCTATATTTCAAAACTGTACAAAAATCAATTATGCACTGTTTGAGAGGAGTCGCTACCGATGTAGGGTGTTCCAAATCATTTACTTACGAGGTCCCTTGACAGCTAGTATGCTGTACTCTAAGGCAGCTGCCTACACTCTAAAAAATGCTGGGTTAAATATAACCCAGCGCTGGGTTACATTTAACCCAGCATTTTTTAGAGTGTATGTTTACAGTGAGGCAAATCAAATGGTTTTGGAACACAACAAACATACAATAGAAAACACACTTTTAACTGGACAATTTGACGTTTAAAAGGAGCACAAAAGATATGTGCAGTGATCTTAATGCCCTTTTTGCTATAAATTTTAAAATGGCAATTATCCATATCAGTGCTAAATCCCCACAAAGCTTAATCCTGACAGACTTCAGGATGGCCTAATCCTGATGTATGCATCCACCTAAACATATACAGCCTGCTATAATCTTCTTTTCTAAAAGAAATATTAAAGTCTGTGCATCTCCTAAAGGTCAGTTGTGATGAAAGCACCTAAAGCGCTCCAAGGGAAGTTAGCTTGAATTAAAAATATTGTCGGTAAAATCGTCCAAAATGTCTCATTTTATTATTTCAGATGCACCTGGTATTTAAATCATATTATGGGACACAGTCTGTTAAGAATACAGAACTTTTCAAGAGCGCTTGTTGGTGTGCCCATTTCCATGCGTTATATTTTATAATAACTGACGACAAAGGCCCTTTAATTCAGAATGTCTAGTCTGAAGTGCCTGGCTAGGTTTTGCAGAATTACAAACAACGTTCTTTTCAGACTTAATGTGGCAAACCCCTTTTCTGGTCATTTCTGATTTCTATTTTGAGATCTAAATTGGTTAATGAAAACCGTGTGATAATGTTCAACCCAAAACAACTAGATTTTTGTGTTGCTAAATTGACACAGCAAGCACTGAGGAGTTACAACTACTGTATATAATTTACATCCTCGCGGCAAAATTGAGGAAAAATCCTTCTATATTAATGAGACACGCTTAAGTATAGGTTTATATTTTCAACCGCAGACAAAATAAATGGTCTATGTAAACTTGTACGGGATAACGATCTAGTGCTCTTTCCAAAGCGGTAAGGGAGCGGCCTTCTCGACCTGTATATTTGCACAGACCTTTTCTCTTGTGATGTCATTGTAACACTATAAACAGTTGAAGACTTTTTTTTTTCATGGTCAAGTGGCTGGTTGCCTGTGGGTTGTTACAGCGGAATGGACAGGAGCGGACGGCCGTCTTATTGGAGTAACTTGGCCTGGACTATGTCCCTGATGATTGTGTGTTCCTCACACTTCCACAATGTTTGCTTTTTCGAGAGAAGTAAAGAGCTCTTGATGACTCCTGTGATTGTGTTTTTAGGATATGACTGGGCTGAATCTAAATGAGTACTTTCTAATCTGCCATTAAGCAATTTGTGCCCTGCGGGGTGAGCGTAGATAGCATAAAACGGGTAAAATGACTCGTATGCTGAGATGCTGGCTACAATTTACTTTAAAAACATATGCTGAAGGGCTCAAACTCATTAGTTGCTTACTGTTGCTTACTAATTTCCGTGAACAGCATATCAAAGCTATTTTATGTTAACAACCTGTAGTAGCAAACTATTTTTTTTTAAAGATCAGTTTAGACCAGTGGTTGCACATTTTCTATGACTTTCTTATTTAACACACTTGATTCAGATTATCAGCTTGTTAGGAGAGTGTTTCAGATAAGAGAGACATACAAAACACTCAGAGCAAGTTGGTCCCCACGACCGGAGTTGTGAATTACTGACTTGGACTGTAGTTTTAACTACTTTAAATGATGAATAGCTTGCAGCTTGACAATTTCGAGGTAGCATCCTCAACATCAGGAGTGTCCAATTCTGCTTCTCGAGTTTATCTCCTAATCCTAAATAAACACCCCTGAACCAGCTAATTAAGGTCTTCTGGATTACTAGAAAGTGTGTTGGGGCAAGCTGGCATTGAACTCTGCAGGAGTTGGTCCTCCAGGAGCAGGATTGGAAACCTCTGCCAAACATTATTAAGGACAAAGGATAGGCAGGCTAAACTAAACCTAACTAATCTAACTCTTAAAGAATAAATCTTTCTGATGTCCTAATGAGATGTTCCTTCTCAAAGAATTCAAAACTCAAAGCCACACAAAAAAGAGAGAGATAATTACAATAAACATGGGAACATAATTCCAGCCCTGAATTGCAGCCAAAATCCACTTTTACAGGCATTGCCTCTTCTCCATCCAATGATAGCTTCATTAAAAATTGAAAATAGCATTGGCAAAAAGTGGCAGATATCTTGTAAATGGCTTTTAAATCTTTAAAGAAAAAAGTCTTGACCAGGTGCCCATCAGGTACTCACAAGCGAGACAAAATGTCAAAAACAAAAAATCTTGTTACTTGATTTAAAAATCTTTTAAATTTTGTTCAAACCTTGAATTTATGAAGGTGAAACCCAAAGGAGAAATGATCATTCTGTTACTGTAATCAGATAGTTCACCTTTGTGCTCAATTCACCTTAATCATACAGTTATGAAATATTTACTGAATTATTGTAATCATACATTCTTCCTCCCCCTAAATCTGGTGTTTTGAATTTGTTTCTATTTCTGTCGTTCACTGGGTTCATGTCTCCAGACATCAGTCTTTATTAGAGGATGCTAACACTGTGGTCTTGAGCGTTGCCCATGTGCTCAGCAGCAGGTTGGGTATTATAATCAGATGACTGTATTTTTCCATATAATCACCAAGTTGGCTGTTCCAGTAAACTCTGCCCGGTATCCTATTATAGGTTTCTGTCATTCTCTGGGCTCTACCTCTTATATTTTAAGGTGCAGCATTTCAGTTAATCTCCATCTCACCAGCGTCTCCTGAGCTCAGCAAACTTCCATCACCGTAGTGGCCACTGTAAAAGTCAGAGTGCATGTCGTACTGTGGTCTTTCTGTGGTTCTGGTCCACATGCACATTTGTGTGGTTGAACATAGAGGAAATACTTTTTTCAGGGTGCATTGTCTCAGTTTATCTTTGGCAGCCTAAGGTTTTTCATTCACCCCAGTTTGTATTTATGGGCTTATTGAACTTTGAGCCAATCACCTGAGCTGTAAAAGTCATGTGACTAATTGCTCTGGAGCTATAGGAAAGTATTATCCTCCACACACTCACAAAAAAGTGGTAAGATCCTATTCTATACTAAAATTTCAAACAAATATATGTTGTCAAAACTAGGGTTGCAAAGGGGTGAAAAACGTCAAGAAAATTTCTGAGAACTTTTCAGAATTTGTGGAAACTTTGCAGGATTTTTTGGAAACCTATGAACTGGAAACCTGAAATATATTAGTAGAGGCTAAAGCTGCAGCAACATTTACCATTATTCAGCAAATTTTTGCAGACAAAATCTAGTCATTTTAATAAGAATTCAAGCAATCAGGAATTTCGCATGTAGGCAAATGATTTCCCCAGAGCTGCAGCAACATTTACCATTATTCAGCAAATTTTTGCAGACAAAATCTAGTCATTTTAATAAGAATCCAAGCAATCAGGAATTTCGCATGTAGGCAAATGATTTCCCCATGCAGATTCAGGTTCATGTCGGACATAAATCCGCTGCATTAACCTGCCAAACCTTAACACCACGATCTAGTTAGCCCCTGCTGATGGATGATGTAATTATACCATCTGCACCCAAAAAGCATTTACGGTTCAGGAGATTGGCCCAATAAAACCTGTATGTGGCACTGAACACCCAAAGATTGTAGGGGATTCTGCAGCGGCCAAAGAAGTGCATGAGAAAGCTTCCTCCGGGTGCATTAATTTGAAAGTATGCAATAGTTTTCAGTTCAGTAATTTTGAATTTGTAGCATTCAGTAGCAAAGAGAAATGCACTCAGTTTCCCCCCGACACGTCCACCTCCCATGCACATGTTGGACTTGGTTTTGTCATTCATTCATGAAACGGCTGCTTTATATATCTTCTCATTCCTGACAGCACCAGCAGCTGCGGGCAGTGCAGGAGGTTGTTTTTATCATTGTTTGATGTGTCCACACACTGGGGGCACAGCGTGATACCGTGACAAGCAATGTAATTGGCTGTGTCTTCCCTCATCTCTCAGAAGGTGATGTCTGGATGCCAAGCTGTGAGGACTCAAAGGTGGCCTCCATTTCCATGTCGACCCCCACAGCTTCAACCCACTGGATCTTCTCTGGCTCATTGAGTCACGTTCAAGAGCGGAACCAGGATGGAGAATGTGTAAACGCTGTAGTTTTAAGAGAGAGAGCTGAAGAGAGAATAGATGGTGAGCAGTCATTGGGGCATTGAGGCAGAGTTCAGGAGGCGCTTCCAGAACTATCCTGACGTTTTGGCATCAACACAAAGATATTCCACCATGAAGGTGAGGGTAACTAGATACATGGAAGCTCTATGGTGTTTTCCATTTGCATGTCTTGCAAGGAAAGGGAACTAGTCCATCACGGTCATGCGTGTATCATGCTGATCCGAATGTAGGCCAAATGAAATCAATCAACTCTTCTCAAAGGTCAGTCTAAGTTTGTAACAATGACCAGAAGTAATGTTCTGGAACTTCTGTAAAGATGGCAGTCTTTAAATAGCTAAATGCTTTAGCTTAGCACAAACCCTAAAGGTAACCTTTTGAACACTTGTACAGATAACCCAGGCTCATTGGGAAAATGTGCCTCTGGCGACGTTTCTGGAACATTATATTACGTTACTTTTTGCCTGTTTCGCAACACTTTCAAAGTGTCCTGTGATTAAAAGTGCGTTCAGTTTTATCCAAAACAGATAAACGTGAAACTGGCAATGTTTTATAATGTTAGTTGTTGTACGTATTGTTGCAGTTTGTAAATGAAATGACTGATGAGTGAGGTTAATGCTCTTATCATTCTTGCAAATAACGTAGCACCTACCCTAAACCTAACCGACAGTGTTAACTAAAGCAAACATGAAGTAAACATTTGCTGAAGCAACCATGCTATTGTATCTTGCTTCTAGAAGTCTTTGAGCTTTTATCATGGTTTTTGTTTCACGGGAGCGCTTCACATCATAAGTGCAGTGCTGTACCGGGTGAGCTACTGAGCAAGTTTACTGTGTCAAAAAAGCCAAACATATAGAGCTAGTTATGTGATGCAAATGTCAAAATGTATTAGTATAAATCATGCATTATGGTACAAGTGCTTTGAGGTCATAACATAGTCTTTATTAATCAACAATCTGCCTGAAATAATTTGTGTTAAAAGGAATAAACGTTGTTACTGCCGCTAGTGTTCATTTCGGGTAGAAACTGCAGTGAATTGTACATATAGGTGTGTTTTTGGAGATTTGCCAAAATGTAAGTAGAGGCATGCTTTTCCGATGAGCCTATGATGTTCACTGATGTTTCATTTCTGCTGAGTACAGGTATTCCAAAGCAAACAAACAATTTTGGGGGACCATTTTTTGATATTGTGGTAATACTGTAATCAAATGTTGTAATGAATGCGGAAATATTCTAACACCCATAATCAGCACTAATACATTTGTCTGAGCTGAATGTGTGTGTACTTCTTCCCAGTCAGACTCATCCTGTCTGTTTCCAGGCAGAACAGATAAAAGAAGCTGCTTGATAGATGTATTCCATAGATCAGATGGCAAACTTGGAATGAGGAGAATCCCAAACACTTTTACTTTGGAAAGATTTTTAAGTTCCAAAAACAAATAAATTGACAAGACACTGGCCTGCTGTTTCTCAACATGAGATATGGTGTGTGTGTGTGTGTGTGTGATGGTGTGGGAGTGTGTGTGTGTGGTTCAGGTTCATCGGTAAGGTAATGAAGCACAGCTTGTGTATCTAAGCAAGGCATGAAGTGTGTGTGTTGCTTCATTTTCCTGCTTTGGTTCCTCCTACATATTCAGACAAATTCCTATAGCTTTTCTGTCCATTTTAAACTCACGCTGAAGTCAGTGTCTTTGTTCTTTATTGTAAACAAGTCTTGATCACATTATTGACTGTTGGTTCCTATCAGTCTTGTCTTTTAATCGTAGTTCTCTCTGTGTTGTATGTAGTGGTTGACCCTAGTTTTAAAATAAGCCATATTTTGATAATGCCAGCATGATCCCTGCTTTCAGTCTAGCAAAATTCCTCATCAAATGTGATTGGCAAGGCACTTGAGTGGATCCAGTAAACCTGAATCAGGACCGCGGGAGTAAGAAGACAAGATCTGTGAACACTTACCGAAGATTAGACAGAACAAGGGGGTGAAAGCTAGGAAATTTGCCATTGGAACGTCTAAACACACGGCTGACTGTGGCTCAAAGGGGTCGTGACCCTGACCTGATGAAAGGTCAGTGGGAACACACCTGTGTCCACAAAAGAAAGCTGCCAAACGTCCTGTAAATGCAAGGACAAGTTAATTTCCCTGCTGAAAAAAAGATCTTAAACCAGCCTGGTTTGCTGGTCTACATTGGTCTAACTGGTCTCCAACTCTGATCAGCTGACAAATAACCAAGTTTCAAGTTTAAGATGTGTTTTTTTTTATATAGCAGAGATGACTCCAAAAGTTCTTAGTTTTTTCACATTAATGAGCAACATTTAACCATTGCAACCTGTGTAGAAAGTAAAAAAATGCCAAAAATTGATCTTTTGTTTAATACTTTTATTTTTTTCCCCTTCCCTTTTAATCCCATGACGCTTCTCAACCCATGACTGTGAGACACAAGCATATCAATAGAAAATCTGTCTCACTGACCCATTTATCCTCTTTCCTGTTGCTGTGAGTTGCCATGGAAACTCGTCAAAACTAGAAGTGCAGCCGTATGAGGAAAAAAAAAGCCCCCTTGGACATGAAGTCCTCCAGGAGCCAGAGAAAATGTGGGTGTATATGTGTACTAAAACGCTCAAGACCACAACCGCAAGCCACTGGGATGCCGACGTCAGGAGCGAAATACATTTGCTTATGATAATTTCAAAAGTGAGGCAGTGGAAGAAGAAGGAAAACCTCTCAATTTTTCATTATTTGTTTCTTTTCTTTGGTTGAGTTGTCAATTGTAGTTATTTGACTATGAAATCTTTAGGTGACTATGAAAAATCAACCCACCAGAAAACCCAAAAGTAAACTGTAAAATTGGCCTTTACATGAGCGGGTTATGCTAATAGTCTTGCGGGTTAGCTCTGTGTTTAGCATTTGTAGTGTCATATTTTTGTGAGAGACCAAATTGGTAAAATGGTGTTTTTGCATTTCATATGTCTAAATTGATACTTGCCATTTATGAGTAGTGAGACATGGTGTGGCAAGATATTTGTGCATTTTCTGAATCCGCTGTATGATACAGTTGTCGCGTCCTTCTGGCATATGTGTTTCTTAAAGGCATAGTGCACCCAAAAATGAACTGAACAGTATTTACAACATTATTACCTAATCCAGAGCCTCAGACAAACGTTCCGGAGTGATGTCCAGTTTGTGAATCAATCATTCCTTTGAACTCAATCAAAACTCACTTTCGGACGCTCAGTTGTCACTCTGACTCGAAATGAACCAAAATACCGGCGTATATGATCCTGTGATGAATTAACTCATTCAGTGCTCCAGTTCCTCCAACAGACACTGAGCTGTCCCTTTAAGGACTTGTATTTTGAAATATATTCTGTTCCATTGTTTCCATTTTCACATTTCCTATTTGTTTAGTTCCTGTTGTCATGGTTTCTAAGTATGTTCTCGTTTGCTTCCCTATTACAATCACATTTGGTTGATCTATATCCCCTATGTACAGCATATAGCGTTATCTGATTTTGCTCTAACCTTACACGTGATATACTGTTATGTTTTGCATAGCTCCTTCGCCTTCCAAGTAGATATTCTGGATTTATATATATTCTGGATTCTTTCTCTCTGCAAATAAATAGTCTAAATAACCGTAAACCATTCCTTGCCTGCAATATGTAGTATAGCACTCAAAATATATTGTTTGACCTCCTATTACCTCCTAATGTGGACACATTGCAGTCCTGCCTGAATATACAGCTTTAGGTCTTAACAACCTGATGTCATCTTTCACAAGTCACTGTCACATCTGAACTCTTCCTCCTTCCTTCTTGCAGCTTTCAGTCAGTGTATCTGCTTTTGCATAAAAATTAAACAAGAAACAAACTTTTCCAGATGTAAGTCACATACTTGTCTCTATTCAGGACTGTTGCAAGGTCAGAGCAAGAAGTGTCTCATGCGAGTTTTAATTTCATTTTAAAAATCTTTGATTTTGATAAACTTACAGAGAGACAGATGCAACAGCTCTTGTGTGTGATATGTGATATAGGATACAGCATGACGGTTAATTGGATAAACGCTCCTCCAGTGTCCTATCAATCTTTGGATGCAGTGTTTGTTTTTCTGCTGTTGCTCATGGTGGTTCGTCTCTGGTATGACATCTTATTTGTTTTTCATCGCAGATAAGCCAGAATGAAAACTGAAGCATGCAGAAATGAAGATTTATATATATACAGTGGGTACGGAAAGTATTCAGACCCCCTTAAATTTTTCACTCTTTGTTATATTGCAGCCATTTGCTAAAATCATTTAAGTTAATTTTTTTTCCTCATTAATGTACACACAGCACCCCATATTGACAGAAAAACACAGAATTGTTGACACACTTAACTCATGCTCAGTTCATTCCTCCTTTGTCAAATGCACAGTTTAATTATTTAAAAAAAAATTAAATTGTTAAATAAAATACAATTATTTAAAAATGTAAATAAAAATAATTATAGTTTATTGTACAATACATTTTTATTTTGTTTTATTTTAATTCTTGGAAGAAAGAAAGAAAAAGAAAGAATGAGATTTTCCTGCTTTCCAGTCATTTCACACACAGTTTCAAGTCTTTATTGCCATTGGACTGGACGACTGAATGAAAAGCAGCAGAGTTATAGTTCCTCTCAGATAATCTCAGCGGACTAAATCAGTCGAAAGACCTCCTGCTTGTTAGCAGATTTCCCATGAATGCCCAGAGCAGACCTGCAATAGCCAACAACCTGTTGAACGGTCTGCACATAATGCCATAGAGCCGCTCTAAATCCAAGAATGACAACCTCTAAAAGCAGGATCGGGGAAAACGGTCGATCCCGCAATTTTACTGCCCCTTCCATCTCAGGTAGTGACGGCTTTTCCTGCATTGGCTCGCAATTCCCAAACAGCTCAAACAGAATGCTTTTTATCCGGCGCTGAGACCCGTCTTTGTGACCTGCGGTTACTGAGATGGTGTTCTGGTCCAAGCAGACCCCATTTCTCAAAACGCAGAAGCCGGTATAATGGATGTCTGGGGGATCCCAAAGGCTCTTAAGTGATTCAAGGCCATCCACTGTAAATAAGCAAGAAAAACTGCGATTAAACAAAGCAAACATATTAAGACATGTTCTCTAATTGGCTCCCTAATTGATGCTTTTAGAGGGCAGGTATAAATAGGCAGCTAGTTTTATACTTTTGTTTGACATGCTCTTTTTCCGAGCGATGGGTGGCGGAGGGGGAATAGGCAGGATTTCAGAACTATGCATATAAAAATCTGGTCTGTAGACATGTGCCAGAGTAAATTGGGTGGACTATGGTCAGAATATTTCCCTGTTTGAGAGTGAAAGCAGTGGTCTTATTTGGGATGGAACGGGTGGGCCGATGCCAGACTGAGCTGCTCAGAAGCTCTCTTTGTGGCCCAGGTGTATGTTCACCAAACCACAAATTATCATTGGAGCTGAGGAGGCCTTGGGCCTGCATGGGCATCCCACACCAAACACTCCTCCTGTTTAATCAGAAATGCGTAGATACACAAATACATGAATTCAAACACCTTTAGTGAGGAGGAACAGGGGTAAGTTTAACATTTTCCTGTTTTATGTTGGTACAATGTACATCCTCAAATATTAAATAAATTAAATTTAAAAAAAAAAAAAAAAAAAAAAAATTAAATTTAATTTAATTTAATTTAATTTAAAAAGCTGACAAAATCTGTCTCCATTTTATTTTATTTTATTTTGTTTTGTCAAGAAGGCAATTGATATCTATTTTTCAGAGCTGGCCAAGAAAGAACACCATTACATTATTATAAATTCATAATTATATTGACTATATGTCAAAAACATATTTTCTTTTATTTTCTTGAATTTTATTTATTTTTTCTTTTACCATTGCTTAACCAAGAAGTCCCTTGAAATTAAATATCTTTTTCCTGGCCACAAATGCACACCATTTTGATTATAAATACATTATATATAAATAAATAAATAAATAAATAAACAGACATAGAAGTAAAAAACATTAATATAAAAATAATAATACAAACCTCTAAAAATACATAGTACAAAATCCAGCCTTATACTTGTAATGCATTTATTTTTTATTGAACTTATTATTGTTTATTATCACTCTTTCCCCATCATCCACGCTTTGTTCAACGCAATACAATATTTTCATGGTAGATGGAGTGGAGTCTAAAGCAAATACCTAAAAAAAAAAAAAAAATCCCAATATTATCCTTTCTGTCCAGAAGTCACGCTTATGTGCATGTACAGTGCACTGTGCAAATATGTTTCTACGTTTCACAGTTATTTTTAGTCATCGTCCCCTAGTTGTTTTCCGTGGTTTGTATAGCACACCTTGTTCCATAAAATAGGTGATTTCTTATGCACAGTCTAAATATTATAGAACATGAAATTAAAGTTCTTTCCTGACACAGAATAAAGCTGGCCAATACTGATTTAATATATGTGTTCTGGCATGGCTTCACCACTACCTTTACCACCTTACCAGCACTACATATATACAATGTGGTCCAAAAGTCTGAGAGCTCGCTTTTATTTACTTTGAAAGTTTACATTAAGCTCATTTTAATTTAAAAATGCATGCTTTTGAATTGCAAACACTGTAAATGCCATTCAAATCACTTAAATCTTATTTCCATATAATCTGCTCTCTTGATTTGTGTTAAACTACTTTCTTCCAGCATTCATCACCATGTTCATGTGATTTGTGACTAAGAGGCGTACGACTTTTGATTGGTCTTTCCCAGATCGGCTTTCAGCCTCTAAAGCTTTGCGCCAAACAGATGACTGGTAATTTACACTGTGCTGAGATTAGACGTGCTGCGTCTGCTCTTACAGCTGCTGTTAGTCACCACGGTGTGTCGTATTAAACCTCTGATTTACCTCACAATCTGTTTCACGCACAGCTGATACCACACTGAGCTTTATAGTCTGCAATGAACACGAGGAATAGAAACCATGCAAGACTTGGCCTCCTCAAAGAAAGACTAGACATCTGACCTGGAAATGGAAAGAAAATGTAACAGGGCTCATTGTATTATTTTTCAACTTTTATTGGATCAATATTTGTTTACCTATTGCTTTTTCACTTTTATTGGATCAATAAAAAATTAATCACTGCTGATCGATGGATAAAACTCTGTCATTAATGAAAGAACAGGGAGTTAAAAGTGTTTGTCGAACATGTTTTTCTCCTGTTTTTGAGTTGCTTGGTTACACCTGACTGGCCTCGTTCATGTTTAGTCTCATGAGTTTCATATGGCTCTAATTGATCTTTCTTTCTTTTCAGTAAACAAATTATTTTGATTGTGTACATTTAACTCTCCATGAATCACAGTTGTCCGCAATTTACATCACTGAGATTATATGACAGATGTTTTGTTATATTTCTTAATCATAGTTTATATTTCACTATTGTTAATATATATATGTAAAAATTGCAGTCTTGTGGAACAGCTAATTGCATGTTATTTCTAAAGCAATTATTTATATTAATGTGGATCATGGCTAACATAATATAAAGTGCTACATTATCGTATTTATTTTATTTTACCAAGAAGTCTATTAAAGTATGCACACCATTTCATTATTATAAATACATAATTATACTGACTGTATACAATTGACTGGCCTATTTCATAATTAGTCTCTTTGGTAAATCTCAAATTACTCTAATCAAACTTTCATTCAGTAACATAATTGTATTATCAGTAATCAAACCATTATGATTGTTTACATTGAATACTGTAGCTCCATGAATCACAGTGTCCACGATTTATATTATACAAATTACATGACAGATTTTTTTAGTTTCATGGTTTATATTACAGCATTATTACTGTGTAATTACATAAGTAATACTAACAGTCGATACAATTATCTTGTGAAACAGCTAATTGTTGTTATTTCTAAAGCACTTAATTATATAAATGTGGATCATGGCTACCATAACATAAAGTGTTATACACACATATTTATCTTACATTGTTCCCCATTTCAGTTTGATTAAACCTATGAGGAGTGAGTTAATTGTAAAAGTTAAAATGTAAAGTGATGTTTGCAGTTTTTCCTTTTCCATTTTCTTCCTGCTCTGTCTAGGTTATATATTTACCAGTCTGTTGGAATAATAATAGAAATCCAGATATAATGTCCCTAGCAATCAGATGCAATGCTTTACTGTGCCCTTTCGGAAGATAAATTACTTTAAGCAGTTTGGTTAACAAATCAAATTTTTTTTTTCTGGATAAGGAGTTCCTTTTTTAAGGGAAAACTGAGAAAATAACAGATGTTCATAAAGAGCGAGAGCGACTCACAGCATATTAGGTTGAGTCAGAAAGACTGAAAGATTTACCGCTGTGCAAGAGTACGGTGCACGTGGCCGTTTAAGGAGTGCCATGTTTTTAATGATCTGTGTTTCCTCACATTTCATTTGACATTGCGGTGCACCATGGATTAGGTTGGCTGTAAAGCCCTCACCCCTAGTAGTAATGAGTCTGAACTGACCTGGCATCAGCTCCGATCCTGGGCTCATGGGTTAAGTGTGGGCCTCTCTCGATGGGGGTGAGATGAGGAGAGGAATCAGATACCAATATTATCCATTTATTCCTGCCTGAACCCTTCTATAAAGCCAAGGACCCTTCAAAAGTCTCTTTCGAATGGCAAGTCTGCAGTCAGGAAAGCAATCTG
Source organism: Sinocyclocheilus rhinocerous (assembly GCF_001515625.1). Taxonomy (NCBI): domain Eukaryota; kingdom Metazoa; phylum Chordata; class Actinopteri; order Cypriniformes; family Cyprinidae; genus Sinocyclocheilus; species Sinocyclocheilus rhinocerous. The sequence goes on from NW_015647124.1 coordinate 3,129,362, forward strand.
TCAATTAAAAGCAGAGCGGCTGGTTGCACATGAAACCCAAGGCGTGCTTCGGATTAAACAGCACCTCGGCTGCTTTTGCCAAATGAAAATGTAGATTTTGGCTGCTCAACGGTCATTTTTTCCCCCTGCCTGCGCTCCCTGGGAGCCCTAGACGCACAGCGTGCTCGGATGTTGTAAAAAAGGCTTTATGTATTCAATAATTGCTTAACAGTTATATAAAATGTCATTAACTGCTCAAGTTGCTTCGGTTACGTCCAGTGGCTTTCCACAGCCCACGTCCCCATACGGCCCACGCTGCCCTCCCCGTCTGCAGGCCTTAACGAGGAACCTTTGACAGCACTGGCGCCAGCCGGGAGCCGATCTGCAGCCGGTGGCCCGTTCGGCTCCAGGGACCCGAGCGCTCAGGTAGAGAACCTGTCTGTGTCCTACAACCACAATCACGGATTTCTGGCCACCCAGATTCTAGCAGCAAGTGAATTTATGCTCTCTCTCGGTCGATGGACCATTGTTTTTCAGCTGCGTAAGAGCTAGCAAGAACAAAACTTGAACTGATTCGAGATGGATGACGACACAGCTGTCTTCTGAAGAGTTGCTTTAGATCTGAAAAAGAAAAAAAAAATCATCTGAAACACGCTGTGATAAAAAGTTGCAATTACCAATATTTACCAGTATTTTACATGATTTCGGAATAATAATACAATGTGACTTTATAGGCTTATGCCGTTGTTTTTTTATTCAACAGTGCAGTTTTGGCCCAGTACGGCTCATAATTGGATGCAACTTATTTTCCAGAAAATACAGTAATTGGAAAATCAGTCCAGGATGCATTTTTGTAAATGTCCAGGGGATAAGAATGGCCTGCAGTCGGTCTATGACTAAACCGGGGTCTCCAAAGATGCCGTTTTGTCTCTCATCTCAGACTGAGCGAGATGTTTACCTGAATGAGGCAAGTGATGAATACGAGTCATTATGCGCTCCAGCGAAACTATATGGTGCCTTCGTTTCGCACAGCGTAATGCTCACCGCAGATGTGTGTGTGTTGATGTTTCATATTTTCACTTCCCCAACTACTGTGCCTTTTCTAGTCTTCTGCCCTGAATGATGCATCTGGCAAATGTGTGTCATTAAATCTCGTCTTCCTCACATTCATCCCATGTTCTGCTCACTCCCTCATGTATTATTAATGCCATCAAGCGGTGACTTGGCCTTTGAGGCTCGAAAAGCTTTGGCCGTTTGTGGTTAATGTAACAGCAAGCGCTCTTAAGAAGCTGGCCAGGTCTATCATGTCCTCTCCCCGGGACTCTGGCTTGACGCACGACTTCTTGAACATCTCTCTAGCCGAGCATAGCCGGGTTCTTGGCTTATTTGGTTCGTACGTTGGATTTGGCCATTTGGATTTATTCAAACCTGTCCCAGCTCCAAATATGCAGTAAATTAGTCCCATTAAAAGTGATTGATTTTTGGATGGGTCTGCCACTCTACCGCATCCCAGTTTCACAGCGTCTGTGTGGCCCACCTGCTCATGTAATCAAAAGGATTGACTGGCGCTCCAACTTCCTCCTGAGGTTTTGTTTTATTGAGGTGGGCTCGTGCCCTTTGAGGTGAGCTGGCAAAAACAGAGCCTGTTGGTAGGCTAAATGTTGGCAACGGGACTGTGTGCATATACTCAGCCCTGAAGGCATACACACAGACTTGCATATATTCAGAGGCTATGAGGTATAGTAAAGCCATATATTCAGTCAATCAATCCTATTTCAAACTAATTTCTGTAGCACCTCCAGTGCTTTGCAAGGTAAAGTGCTTTGCAAGTGTAAACAAGCAATTGACACAAAATTCCAGCAACGGTTGATAAACCGAAAAATGACTCTTGGATGAAGTAAATAATGCTAAAAAACTGGAAGAGTTTATTGGATTTTTAGGCAGCACATCAGTTATGCAGAGGCCCAAACTGAAAACTATGCAATCTGGTGCATATGCTGATATTTGTATGGTTAAAATTGAAAGAAAATTAAGAAATTCTGATTGTTTGTAATGCAAAAGTATAACAGCTACTTGCATAAAATGATGTAAATATCAGTCATCAATCTACATCTCCCAATAATATGTCTTAGTAAGATGAACACAACATATAGTGCAATGCAATCCAAGGATGACTGAGAGATGAACAAATAAATGTTCCTCAAAAGCCTGATGATCATATTTGATACATTTGAACATGAATTTTCTAAAAATTATATCTGGATAATCAAGTAAATCCAGATATTGCTTCAGTAAATGTCCATCTGGAAATACTAACAATTTAAAAGTTATTCTTACATTTATAAAATCAGTAAAGATTTCACAGCAAAATGACATGTGAAGCACAAGCTGAAGGTGGACAGTTTTAAAGTTTAAACAAAAAACAAAACAGCCTTTTTACTTGCTAAACTATCAATCAGACGACAGACGGCATGTAATAGATTTTTTCCCCCCCGCAAAATTGTGATCACATTGATTATTTGGAGGCCCTAGAAATTCACGTGTCAAATATGATACACTCTCAGAAAAAAAAAAAAGTACAGAAGCTGTCTCTGGGATGGCACCTACAAATCCGCACCATTTAATAAAAAATATGAACACTTTTGGTACTGGTGTGTACCTTTAAGGTACTTATATGCAATAAAGTACATAGGTGCACCTTTTGAAAGCTTTTGTACCTTTATAGGCTTAAGACCATGTAAAGTAAATACAATAAATACTTGTGTTGACATAATACAAGAAATCTAAGAGTTACTCTAACTAATTTTAAGTCATGGCAAACTAGCATTTTTCACACACACACACACACACACACACAAAGAAGAAACCCATGGAAATGGTTGGCTTCATTTGTTAAGGTCTATGAACACCTAATTTTTAATACAGTGTAACAAGAGCGCAACAAATGAGTTCAGCAGTGTATATTTGAGTAGAGAGTCTTGTGTGGGCCACAGCAGAGAGAAGAACCTCCTCAACACACACACACACACACACACTCACACACACTTGTGCCGCTGAAATGCCATGTCTGTCATCTCCGTCTGCCCCCTGCCTGTCATCGTGCACCACTTTTGCTCACCTCCCTCCATTCCTCCACCTCGTTTCCCCCAAAAAACCTGCTCCGGCTCATGCCATGGCTCTCTTTCAAAATATTATTGTTGATTTAAAGGGCCCTAGAGTCGTGTGCCCCCTTCTCACACAGGCCCTTGTCTATCTCAAATGATAGATTAAAAATGGCTAAATGTCTGTGCTGTGTTTATATGGGTTTTATATAGTTTGATTTAGTTTTATAGCCTGGGTCCGAGCTCACTACACCCCCAAGGAGGCTAAAACAAACTCGGGAAAGCAGTGCACAGACTCCAGTTACACCGCCTGTAATGTGATTGTGGTGGAAACAGATGTTAAATGTATGGAATTGAAATGTCTGCTACATTTATTGCTTTACATTTGCATCTGCTGCATTCCTCTGGATGATGCACTGGAGAGGGAGCTTTGAGAAGACTGGGCTTTGACTTTTAGCTTTGTGGTCTAAAGGGGTGCTCAACAGATGTGGTTATGTTGATGATGTGAGATTGGCAACATCTGCTCATCAGTTATGGGTTGTTTAAATGTAAAATTAAGTTGCATGATGGCAAATCTCTTCATGAATGACAAATATGTTTTAAAAAATGAACAGTTCCTACTCTAAATGTTTTGTATGAACTGCATTCAAAGTATTCATTGCAGATTTAGTATGCGTACACCTGTAACCAAACATCAGTTACATAACATCTGTTGATAAAATATTTCTGATAATATCATTATTATTTGAACGTCCATGTATTTTATCATATTGACACAGCTGTTCTTACCACACACACACAAAATAATATTAATAATAATAATAGTAACAGAAGAGAAAATAATAAACATAAATCAGAATAGTTATTTATTTATTTATTTAAATTATACTAATGTATTATGTTTTATTAAAGTTATGAAATAAATCAAATATATTAATTAATCAATAAAAAAATCAACAATACTCTATAGTGTATGTACCCACTTAGATAACTAAGAAATGTTATTTAGAGAAAATTAGGACAAATTAGCTAAATATATAATAGCTAAACATCTTTGAGGACATTTAAATATATATATATATATATAACACATTGAGAGAACCAATCATGGCTTTGGCAACCCGTCCATGAAAAGAACAACTCCATTTGAACTTCTCCTCCACATTCCCCCCCCCTTTTTTTATCCCTTTCCCTCATCATGCTTTTGTTTTCCTTCTCACTCTCCCCTCGGCCTCTTTAACAAATGAACGACCTGTGTTCACCTTAGTGTCTGCCTTTTAACCCGTCGTGAATAATGGGACATATTCTCAAAATGCCATCAAAATGCAATCTGCGCAATTTTCTTTTAGATCTTGCTATTAATAAACCAAAATCAATCTCAATGCACAAATTACAAATGCCAAAAAAAATAATGAAATGGCTTCAATATGTATTTTATGATTCACTTTTTATGACTTGTTTATTTTTGTCATACAGGATACATTTTCTGTGTTTTCTCTATATGTGTGCACTTACATCCTATGTAATATTATTACAGTTTAAAATAGCTGTTTTCTATGTGAATGTATTGTATAATGTAATTTATTTCTGTGATCAAAGCTGTATTTTCAGCATCATTACTCCAGTCTTCAGTGTCACATGATCTTCAGAAATCATTCTAATATGCTGATTTGCTGTTCAAGAAACATTTCTGATTATTATCAATGTTGAAAACAGCTGTGCTGCTTCATATTTTTGTATAAACTGTGATACATTTTATTTTTCTGGATTCTTTGATGAATAGAAAGTTCAAAAGAACAGCATTTATTTGAAATATAATTATTTTGTAACGTTATAAATGTCTTTACTGTCACTTTTGATCAATTTAATGCATCCTTGCGGAAAAAAAAAAATTCTGAATAAAACATTAAATTCACACTTTTGAACAGTAGTGTATATTTCTTATTGTATGTATTTGTGTTTTAAAATATTTGATTTGTGTTTGTTCTAAGTATTAAATCTTAACAAGTAAAACATAAAATATATATTATTTGTATACAGACATATATTATTTGTATACTGATATTGTTTATATTTTTGCACTGCAAACACAGTATTGTATCGGATGTCATGAAAACAACAGATCTGATGACACTTTCATTAACAAATACTGAAACTTAAACTTATACCAAATACTGAAACACTATAAATTACCTGCCTTGCAATAACGAATATATTTCTAATATGTATATTTAATTTAATACCTAAATCCTCTGTTTCCTTTAATGGCATCAGGAGGAAGTGAGTGTGAAACATGTCTCACAGTTAAATCTGATTTCGAAAAGGCCTTGCGATTACATTATCCAAAGAAATCATTTGTTAAGGAAATTAGCCAGGTCGCATTTCCAACAAAAACTCTGCCGTATAGTAATGAAGTGACAGTAAACCCTTTCTAAACGTGATTTCACTCTGACTAAACTGAGAAGAAAACTAAAGCTTTCAAGCTTCTACTTAATATAATTGTATATAATATAGTATCCTTCACGCTGTATTCATAAATCATAAACAACACACGAGCATGACTAACAACAAATGCTCTTTTTAATATGAGCATACAAAAAGACAAAGGCACAACAAACTCTTCGTTTCTTGGTTTATTATTGCAGGCTTCTGGCGCCATTAGCAATCAATTCCAACATTATCATTTGTTTATTCTTTTTTTTTTTCACCCCCAAGGATTGGCAAACAATCCAAAGCATATAAACCCCTCACGCTGTATTCGTAAATCATAAACAACACACGAGCATGACTAACGACAAATGCTCTTTTTAATATGAGCATACAAAAAGACAAAGGCACAACAAACTCTTCGTTTCTTGGTTTATTATTGCAGGCTTCTGGCGCCATTAGCAATCAATTCCAACATTATCATTTGTTTATTCTTTTTTTTTTTCACCCCCAAGGATTGGCAAACAATCCAAAGCATATAAACAGCCTTTAATTTCTAAATCAGCATATGCACTAATACAAGCCTCTTTTCCTGAATATCTCTCAGTGCAAACCATCGGTTGACGGGGTGGACGTGACTCGCCAAGCTGTTGGTTTGTTGGTGCTTTTGTAAATACCGGAGGACACCCCATGTGGAGGAAAGTCTTCAATGTATTACTGTGACTCCAGCTTGAGGCATGAAGGATTGTTTGTGTTTATAAATATGTCTTTGCTGGGTAATCAGTGTATGATTACAAGGTACCACACGGAAAGACATACATTAACATCCACTCAAAGAACATGTCCAGCGGTAATGGACCCAGCAGTTTATGAATGCATATGAAATATGTTTATGCATGCAGCATGTGTATTTATTGCTACTTGGCCGGCAATGACAGGCTTTTGGAAAGTCAAACACGTTTGAAAGGCCGTGTTGTTTGGTTTCCAAAAAGCTGGTAGCAGATAAGCTCTGGGTTGCCGTGGTAACTTACCCTACTGGAGCCAAGGCCCAATTTTGGAAACCACAAAATCAACAGAAGTGTGACGGACAGAAAAGGGGGTAGTGCAGAAAGAAAGCAAGGTGTGTTTTTGAAAGCTCTTGAAAGGGGACGCGAAACAAGTCTGAAATGGACTAACAGATCAGCATCCATCAGTGAACGCCAGGGGACACTGATCATCTGGACTATTTAAAGACGAGAGACATGGTCTGGATGCATTAGCTTAAATGTTTCTGCTATACTTCATGACAAATGGGTGTGGGAAAAAGGTAATGTCATGCAACATTAAGCAAAAACAGTTGAGAATGTATAATGTGAATGAATTTATTTCGGTTTAATACTTGAAACAACATAAAAACCCATTTCAAATTATTGTTTGAGCATCGTATATGTGTTTCCATGTTGTGTTTCCATTTATATTTTGGGGGAGTTACAGTGGGATCCAAAAGTCTCAGACCACATTTTTCATTTCACATTTCACCATATTTAATATTTTTGTTTTCATATGAAAAATTACAGTAAAAATATTTATTTGCTATGGATTCCCATCCTGTGGCACAATATATATATATATATATATATATATATATATATGGATTCCCATCCTGTGGCACAAACAGAGAAGCAAATAGAGAAAAACTAGCGTAGCTGCTGTTCAAACCAAGCAAAAAATGATAATGTGTTCAAACCAAGCAAAGAATGATAATGCACATTTGATCAGATATAACTGGAGTACAAGGTTATGAGATACATTGTGTGAATGTTTGGCTAAAGAGATGTGTCTTTAATCTAGAACAGAGAGTGTGTCTGAACCCCGAATTGTATCAGCATTTTGGACTACCTGTAGCTTGTTTATTGAAGATGTAGGGCAACCACCTAGCAGTGAATTACAGTAGTCCAGTCTTGAGGTCATGAATGCATGATCTAGCTTTTCAGCATCAGAAACAGGTAACATGTTATGTAGCTTAGCAATGTTTCTAAGATGGAAGAATGCTGTTTTTGTAACATGTGGAATATGCTTTTCAAAAGTATCACATTTAGGAGAAATTTATTGGTCATCCAATCTTTTACATTTTTAACACGCTCTGTTAGCTTAGATAATTTATAAATTTCAGCTGGTCTTGTTGAAATATATAGTTAAGTATCATCAGCATAACAATGGAAACTAATCTTGTATTTTCTAATACCAAGGGGCAACATGTATATTGAAAGGAGCAGAGGGCCTAAGACAGATCCTTGTGGCACTCCATACTTTACTGGCATTAATTGAGATGATTCCCCATTTAAATAAACAAAGTGAAAGGATCTAAACCATCTTAAAGCCTGCCCTTGAATACCCGCATAGTTTTGTAATCGATCTATGAGTATGTCATGATCTACTGTATAGTGTTTAACGCAGTACTGAGATCAAGTAAAACTAGTAATGAGTTGCAACCTTGGTCTGACGCAAGAAACAAGTCATTTGTAATTTTAACAAGTGCAGTTTCTGTGCTATGATTGGGTTTAAAACCCTATCTTCATAGATATCTTTTTTTTTCTTTCTTTTTTTTCTGGAAGAAGCACAATTGAGCAGACACAACTTTTTCTAAAATTTTAGGCTTAAACGGAAGATTCAAACTGAAAGTGACATGATGTGTGGCCAAGTATGGTGTCCCATACTCGGAATTTGTGCTCTGCATTTACATACATTTATACAAAGATACATTTTCACACTAGCTGTTTAAATTGAAAAATAACAAAGAATAGAAAATAGTTCTGAAATATTCTAACAACCAATACATGTTCCAAAAAGTGTAGTAAAATTCATTATATCATGCTGTATTGTTTAAAATGAGCTGAAATTGTGAAAAAAAACATACAAAGTTTCTAGTGTACCCACATTAAAGTTTAAAAATGAGATCTTGTTTAATTTTGATCACTGATACAAGCAGTGTTGGGTAAGTTACTCTAAAACAAGTATTAATTACTAGCTACTAATGACATCTTCAACAGTGTAATTAGATTACTGTACTAATTACTCTCTCTAAGAAGTATTGCATTACTTTTTACTAATTACTTTCTAAATCCCATATCAACCTTGACCAGTTGAACAATACAATAATAGAAATGATACTGCTCTTTTAACTCTTTCAAACAATACTATAAAATTGCAATTATTCTTGAACTGACCAAACTATTTAAAGGGAGAAGGTTACATTAAACACATACATTTTAACATTAGTAATAAAATTTTGATGTCAAATCCACTATTGTTTTATATAGAATTGTTCTAAACCGTATTTAATGCAATTAGATCAGAAGTACAGTAACTGTTATTAAATTACAGAAAGATTAAGAGTAATCCCTTACTTTACTTTTTCAAGGGAAAAGTAATTAATTAACTGGAATTAATTACTTAGTAATGAGTTACACCAAGCACTGGATATAAGACATTTAGGTTTTTCAGCAAACTTATAGCACATAATTCAAATTCTCTGATCAATTTTGCATTAAGTAGTCTTGATCCAATTATGAGCCTAGGTAAATTTAAGCAATGAAACCAGGAGGAAAAAAAAAAAATTGGCTGTGAGATTTATAGACAGAAAACAGACCCACTGTGACAAAAACCTGAACCATCGAGTCAACCAAAATTCAACATATTTAAAAGCGGATCAGGGAGTTATAAATTCAAAGCTTTTTCATAGTCTCTCCTCTCAGTGGGTGCGAGCAGTGCATGATGCCACCCCAATAAAGCCGCCCCAGAGCCATGTCGACGTGCTGTTTCATTTTCCCCGATGGCTCTGAAATTACGCCTTGTGTTTCGTTTCACTGCGTTTTACTGAACCTGAATCTTCAACCTCTCAAACCGAGGGTCCTAGAGTAGGAGAAGTGACTTACTCCTTCAGCTGCACAGTGACTCATTTAAGTTATTTTGCTCAAAATATACATGCACAAATAAATGTCTGTAAGGCTTAAAAAGTAAAGGATATTTATTGGTATCGATGGATCCATGAAGAGCCTTTAATATCCATGGAATCTTTCCATTCCACAAATAAGTTCTTCAGAGTGGAAAAAGGTTCTTTAGATTATTAAAAGGTTCTTAACACTAACAAAAAGTGGTTCTTTTAAGAACTCTTCACTGAAAATTTCTTTATGGAACCAAAAATCTTTGCAAAAAATCACTGCAAACGCCCCATTTTGGAACCTTTATTTTTAAGAGTATGATCTATTGGTCAGGAAATAATCATGCATTTGAAGTATTACTGCCCAATTTCAGTAATGAAGCAGAACGTTATTATTATTATTATTATTATTATTATTATTATTCTAATGACTGTTTACATTCTCTTGTGGATATAAACAGATCTTCAATATTTCAAATTCTGGGAGTAGTTTTTACCATTCTTACCAATCGGTACCGATAAATTACGAGGCATAATTAATGCATTCAAACTAATTTTATAATGCATTTTATTTAAAGGCTTTAAGTAAAGAGTTACTTTTTGTACATTTACATTACATTATTTAATTTTAATTTCTGCACCAATCTGTATCTTGCTTTTTTATTTAAAGAAGCCCCAAAAGTGAAATGAATGGTGGTTGGTCATCTTACATGTCGATCAGACGGTCTCTACTGTCTACTGTTCTTGGCCAGAATAAGCTGCAATGTGATCATTTTGGCATTTGTCACATGTCTGGCTATGTGAGTCTATACTCTATCAGAGCTCCAGTTCTCCTGAAGAACCCCGTGATTGTCAGTTTCATTGGTTCCTGGTCGTTTACACAGTATCAAATCACAGAGGCCCTTTTTAACGGAACCAATTAGATCTACTAAATCAAATGTGCTTGTTTAAGTTTCCTCCACTAATTTAGAGAGACACAATCAATTAAAACCTGATACTGCTCAGGTCTCTCCGCTCTCTTAATGAGCATACCGAGCCAGTAATTACAGGTCTTATTTACTTACAGACCAAAGCATTGAAACGAGTCTGTGTTTGAGTTTGGCCATGAGTTTTAACAAACACACTGCTTTCTGAAATTTGACAAAATTGCTTACTCCACAGGCTTTTTAAAGAAATAGTTCACCCCAAATTCAAAAGCATTTATTTATTTATTTTTTTTAATTCACCCTCTTCCAAACTCCAAAGTCACTTGTCTTTCCAAACCTGTATTTATTTATTTATTTAATAATTTATTTAACACAAAAGGAGAATATTTGAAGACTTGTCCAGCACACTAAGCCAAAACGAACCCAATTTTTTTTTGACTGAATTATAGGGGTCAGGCACTGCCTTTTTAAAATTATTTTGTACTGTTCTCTGAGGTCCACTTATAATGTTATCAAGATTTTCACATAAAAATATCAAATAATTTAGAAGTAATACGATATCTTCTGTCCTGTTTTGACCCCCTCATCAGAACGCTCTGTTTGAATAGGTGTGGTGGATTGTAGACTCGGAAGTAAACGCCCACTGCTATGATTGGCTAACAGTTTTGCAGTTTTTCATAGATGGACGCTGCTGTGATTTAGGTTAAAAGTGCATAAATACTCAGTACATATCAAACGATCTGTAATAATTAATCTAAATAATTGTGTGGTGCGACATTACTGTCAGATCCAATATTGTCGCACAGCATCATCTTTTAGTTTCAATCTTTCTGAAAATCCTGCGTCGAATTGGGCCTTGTTTGTAAACGAATCTGCATTAAAATTAAGTGAACAAAGGACCAAGTTCTTACTGACATGGTCTGGATCTTCATTAAAAATAAAGTTCATCCATTCTTTCCTAATATTGGGATCAGATGGAAGGCGATGCAAAGACTGTGTTTCCACAATTTGGCACTGAACAGCATCTTGTTGTCTTCGGAGCATCTTTATCATTTGGTTTCTGCGTGGACCTGCGTTTGCCTGTCATTATTTACACTGCATGGGTGAATCGGTGGGCGGGGCTAAACAGCAGTGATGTAGAATCGGTAGGCGGGACTAAACAGGCAGTGATGTAGAATCGGTGGGCGGGGCAAAACAAGCAGTGATGTAGAATCGGTGGGCGGGGCTAAACAGCAGTGATGTAGAATCGGTAGGCGGGACTAAACAGGCAGTGATGTAGAATCGGTGGGAGGAGATATAGAAGCAGCGATGTAGAATCGGTGGGCGGGGCTAAACAGGCAGTGATGTAGATGCAGGCGTTGATCTTCTTCTGCGGAGATGGATTTTATCCACCCTGTTATGTCATAAAGGGACACATTCCACAACCTGTCGTTTTGGCAGATTGGCTTCAATACAAGCTGTTTTTAGATTAATGAGAAAGTTTTGATTTCTGAAATGTAAAGGATGTTTTTATAGTACAATGAGCTCTATTATATGTCAAAAGATCAAGGGAATTTTGATTTCTCGGTTCATGTGCCCTTTAAGATTTGATATTCACTCCAATATTTTTACACTCCAAATATAATGCAAAAATAACAAAAAACACCAAAAAGCACTATAAATGTAGTCCAAAAGACTGTATATTAAAAGTTCAGTCAGTGAATTGATTCAGTGAACCAGATTGGCCATCAGCTATTTGAGTCACGAACCTTTCAATCTGGTTCTCAAATCAGACTGACTGATTCATGATTTCAGCAGTTCTCAAATCATTACACAGTAAAAAAAAAATAATAATAATAATAAAAAAAAATTTAAATGTTAAATTGTTTCCAAACCAGTTTCTTTTCAGTGTACTTCACTGGAAGGGAAATTTTTCAATTAATAATGACTTAAATTTCACTCTGTTCATCACATAAAACTATCAGTTTAATTATTCTATGAAGACTTTGAATGCAATATCACTGGGGGGGAAATGTGATTTTTCAAAGTTGTAAATTAAAATATTAGTTTTACAAGAAAATACTATGTCAGTCTGCTTAACAGTTTCATGTGTTACTTGCCATTTCTTTGTAATTATTAGTAAAATTTACGAGTGAAAACTTTGTCCATCAAGTTTTTTTTTTTCAATGTAGGCTAATTTTATTATTCTTTTTGTTAGTTTGCCATACATGGCAGTTTAACAGATGTAGTCTCTATGATGTGTGAAAGTTGTTCAAAATACTGAATTATTTGTCCCACAGAAGAAAGAAAGCCATGCGGATTTGAATGTGAGTAAAAAGCAGGATTTAAATTTTTGTGTGAACTATTCCTTTAAGTCTGTTGTAGTTCGGTTTAGGAGAGGTTGGGAAGATGGGAAACAAACAGGGCTGAAGTCCACGGGGTGGCACTGCGGTATCTGTTACATTTAACCCTACAATCTTAAACTTACAATCAACTGTTTCTGAGGAAAAATAAATAAATTGTGCGTCACCTGGCAGCTCTGCGGTAATGCAGATGACTGCACTGATAAAACTGCTTTTTTGGTTTGAAATCTGATTATCTGGGCTGTAACTATTACTCCACTTCACATTTAGAGCACTTTATTCCTGAAGTACATTAGAGGTTGTCAGCTTATAGCCAGACGCAAAGACTGACGTACAGGTAAGTGCTCGTGTCACTGTAAACAGAGGGCGCCTGACCAGGGCCTCCGGGTCTCAGGTGTCCCTTTAATTCAATTTGAAACCACTCTTCATAAATAAGCATACCTACATGCAGGCCCAAGAAACATTATTCTTTCTGCCACTTGCTATGATGTGTTTACTGCACTTATCTGGCTAACAGAGTCCAGAGTGGAGCAAGAGAGTCCATTTATATAATCTTGAAATCTGTTAAAAAAACAACAACAACTCCCACTCGCTTTCTCACTTTTTTTTTTCTTCCCCTCATTAAACTCTGGGTGTTCACCAAAACTCAGTGTGCGCACAGATGGTTAGGTCTGTCTAAACCATCAGCAACTGCAATGCATATATATATAATGATAATTGCACAAATGAACAATTAATGTGATATGCAGGGGCAATATGCATTATGAGGGGCCACCGGTGACATGACTCATTTAGTAACTACTCAAGGCAAGATCAACAATCTAGATTTTGTCATAGATTATTTATGTATGTATGCATTTATTTATTTATTTATTTTATCATGCATCATTTAACTTGCCTTTTTTGTGGTATAGAATAATTTTAGAAAAATCATCAGCACTCTATTCCTTTTTTTAATTAAGATGGATTTGATATTAATTGGTACAATGAAAATATAATTTGAAAATAACTAAAAACAACTAAAATCGCCATAAATATAGTCCACAAGACTATATGTTAAAAGTTTTCTGAAGTCATTATCATCCATCCAGTCAAGACCATTGATAGATAGATAGATTTACTGACTGGTTAATTGATACAGTTTAGTGGTTTATTATTATTATTATTATTATGCATTTGGCAGATGCAACTTTCAAGGTATTCATTTTACTGGTTCATGTATTCCCTAGTAATTGTACCCATGACCTTTGTCATTGAATCATTATTATTATTATTATTATTATTATTATTATTTAAATCACACAGTGATCTTGTACTAGATAATTTACTGTTGATCTACAATAGTTTTCTTTACTTTTTTGATTAAAATCACAATGTATGGATAGGGTTTCTGAATCATGTCTGTACTGTTATCAAAACTGTTCTGTAGAATAAACTGCCTGAAGAAAAAGAGTTACTTACTTACTGAGCATCTAATGTCATCTGAAGTCTTGTTTTCTCAGAAATGTAATGAGTTTATGCTTAAACCATAACAAATATCTATCAGTGGTGAATAAAACATTTTCTCTTTAAATTAAATAGATTTTTCAGAACCCATTGGCAGATATTTTTTCTTGCTCTAATCATAAACTCACTTAATTTTGATCAATTTCTCATAAAACAAAATTTCTTATTAAAAGATTGATTAGAAGTTGTATTGTCAAACCGTGAAACATTGCTAATACAAGACATTTACATTCAGAGAACATATTGGTGTATAGTGTTCCCTTCCCTTCAATTTATTCCTCAAATTTTTTACTTGGCCTTAAAAATGTCTTTAAAAATCTTACATTTACCTGTATAAAACCTGAAAAAACCCTCATGCGCTTACAATGAGTAATATATTTTTACACATTTATTAACCTTTGTTAATGTTATTTAAAGGGGTCATATGACGTTGCTAAAAAGAACATTATTTTGTGTATTTGGTGTAATGAAATGTGTTTATGCGGTTTAAGGTTAAAAAAACACATTATTTTCCACATACTGTACATTATTGTTTCTCCTCTATGCCCCGCCTTTCTGAAACGCCTTTCGATTTTTACAAAGCTCATCGGTCTGAAAAAGCGAGGTGTGCTCTGATTGGCCAGCTATCCAATGCGTTGTGATTGGCAGAAGCAGGTGGGCTTGAGAACGGCGCGGCCGGCGATTTCAACGAAGGAGTGGCGGCAACCACATGTGACGACCCCGGGCTGGACTCCGCTTCGTCCACGGTGAAAGCCGATCCGGCGATCCACAGCGCAAAGTTGATGTATTTCCTCAGCGACCAGCACGGATCAGCTCCAGGCAAGACGAAGCGGATATCGTCCTCTTTTGGAAGACCAAACAAAGTAGTTTCGCTTTCACAACGAAGCACACAGTGCCTTCACGACATGGCGGCGGCAACAACAATACAATAAAAATGTTCATATTAGTTCACGGTGCATTAATGAATGTACATAGATACAACTTTTGATTATAAAATGTATTAGTGAATGTTATAATTAACAATAAGATTTAGCTAATATGTTAACAAATGAAAACATATTGTAAAGTGGTATCATAATATGCAGTTTCATAATCAGTTAACTTTCTAAACAGGCTTGTAGCATACATCACCGCTCTGAAAACTTAATTGCATTAATGGTTCATTACAACTCAGATTTTTCTTCTTTTCCACTTTTGAAAAAAAGAAAACTACAGATTTGGCTCTGGCCTCATTCTGCATGGCTGCAGTGTGTGTGTGTGTGTGTGTGTGTGTGCGTGTGCTTCTGCTCTTTACTGGCACTGGCTGCGCAGTGACCAGGCAACCTTGCGTTGTGTTTATCAATAGAGATGGTGGATGAGCTTTCTCCCTCACTGACTCATGTAATCGGGTCACAGACTGACCCTCTGGAGGTCATTCAGCAGCAAAAGCCAAACTACCAAACGGCCAAAAAAACAACAACAGATCCCTATTGGACGTGAGCAGTCAGGCCCATTATATGAGGAAAACCCTGATTGCTGCTCACTTGGACTCCATGTTCAGACTCGATTCAGTTTCTGCTGATTTTTGATTGAAATGACAATGTATGGATGGGGTTTCTGAATCATCGAAAGCATGTCATCCAAACTATTCCTTGGTTTCCTGGAACGTCCGAGAACAAATTGCCTGAAGAAAATGAGTTCCTTACTCGCTATTTAATGACTAATAGAGCAATTTAACAGTTAACCGTAACAAAACATGGAGTAATGCCAATGCTTCCTATGATTGTGTGCGTTCATGTTATTGTTATTATTAATACAGGAATGACATTCAACTAAATTTGACTTTCTTAAAGTCATCATAGAGAATCAATGGGGAACAAAAGTCAAAAACCACACTGAAAAGTTTTATTTATTTATTTATTTTTTTTTAATTATTGGTAGTTTTCAACTTGTTTCTCAAATTGAAATACTGATAATATTAATAGTTATGAAAAAAATGTATTAAATCAAATTCAATTAAATATTAAACATTAAATAAATATTAAATTAAATTCTAAATTAAATTAATTTACACTTTGAATCAGTGTGAAATTTGTGCATTGTTTATACATAAACTTTGCCTAATTTACAATAATACATTAAATAACATGCACTAACAATGAGCAATAATACAACAAAACACGAAGCTGTATCAATGCTTCCTATGATTGTGTATTAATTATTATTATCATTAGTATTATTACAAGAATGATGTCAATCAAATTTGACCTCCTTAAAGCCATCATATAAATACAATGGGGAACAAAAGTCTAAAACCACACTTAAAAAAAGTCTATGATTTTTTTTTTTTTAAGTTTTAGAATGAATGTTAATTGCAATTTAACTTTTGTCTCAAATTGATATCCTGCTAATATTAATAGTAATGAAAAATGTTGTATCAAATTAAACAACTAAATTAAATATAACAAAATTCAATTCAATTAATATTAAGTTAATATAATTAAAAAATATTAAATTAAATCATTAAATTAAATGTAAAATTAAAATGTCTCAAAGGTTATGACATCCCACTTTCTATCTCATATCCCCGATTGCTGCTCAGTTGGACTCAGTGTTCAGACTTGATTCAGTAAATGTAGACGAAAGGAGGTAGAAGTTTCTGCTGACAATGCATGGATGGGGTTTCTGAATCATCCAAAGCAAGCCTTTCCTTGGTTTTCTGGAACGTCCGAGAACAAATTGCCTGTAGAAAATGAGTTCCTTACTCACCATTTAATGACTAATAGAGCAATTTAATTGTGTACGGTGCCAAAATGCAGAGTAAAATCAGCGTTTTCTATGATTGTGTATCGGGTGCTGATAAAGTAGGCGGGTTTTTGTGCTGTGGTGTTACCGTGGCAATAAACTGGCTCCCAATATAAGAGACCTCCCATGTCCATGGCAGCCAAGTTTATTATAAAAACGTTGCCACCTTCAACAGACCACATGCTCTGTTATTTGTTTGGATAAGTCTGTAACCCCGTCCATCACAGCTGTGCTGAGTTCCCAGGAAGTCCAAGCTGTCAGTTAGAAACAGACGGTTTGGAGGAGGCAAGTTTTGCGACTTTGTGAAGGGATATCTAAGGTCGTCTGGTGCCTCGGTTAATCAAAACCCACCAGTACCTTTCCAGCCGGCAGCATACATAATGGGTTGTATAGGGGAAATAGTTCTGGCCACTAAGTAATGGATGTCCTCCCCAGCGAGGGATGGGAGTCCAAAGCGGCATCATTCACTTTGCCCGCTGAAATCCGTCACCTCACATCATGCAAAATCACAGCATTAATGGTTTGAGTAATGCTCAGGGCTGGGTGTGCCTTAATTGGGAATTAAGTGCTCTTAGTGTGCAGCTTTCTGCTGAGTGAAGCTGAAGGAACAGAGAAGACACGTGAAATCAGGCCAGCTATTACGGAGACTGCAAATATGAATTCATCTAGGAGGGGAAACTGTGGGAAACGGCCATAGTTTGGGGCACTTTAACCTTAAGCATTTTCCTAAGTGATTTTAAGCATTGATGCATTCGAGAATTATTAGATCACTGTGGAAGACGTAGCTTCAGGATCCATTTAAACTATCATTTAAAAGTTTGGGGTAAAAATCAATACTTTTATTCAGAAAGGATGCATTCACTTGATCAAAAGTAACAGTGAAGACATTTAGAATGTTACAAAAATTCCAAAATAAATGCTACTCAAATAAATGCTATTTTGAACTTTTATAGAATCCTTAAAATATGTATCACGGTTTCCACAAAAATATTGGGCAGCACAACTGTTTTCAACGTTGATAATAATTAGAAATGTTTCTTGAGCAGCAAATCAGCATATTAGAATGATTTCTGAAGGATCATGTGACACTGAAGACTGGAGTAATGATGCTGAAAATACAGCTGCGCATCACAGAAATAAATTACAATATGCAATATAAATAAGATTCATTGAGCAGTGTACAGAGATTTATTGATTATAGCGGAACTTTTTAGTGAGTATAAAGGGAGCGCTTTCTTGGCTATATATAATCCATTCAGAATTTGTATAAAACTTTTGTTTTATCATTTCGGGGAATGACATCCACACATTTATGTGGGATTTATTCTTGAAATCACAATGAGTGACATAGTGATAACATGGACTGGACAAATATTTATATATGTTAAAATATATATGTTAGATGTGCGTACATTTTGTTGTCTCAAAAGTACAAACTTGTATGCTGCTCACATAATATTGTAACTCAGTTTGTGCTGAATACACTGTAATCAGACTTTAGTCTTTAATATGTTTATAAGAAACTGACAAAAAAAGCACACATGTCAGGGCATATCAAAACCTCTCCAGGGCCCCAAACCCCCCTCAGACCCCAGAGGGTTAAGGCTGGAGCACCCTCATAAAGCACATATAAGAAAATATTACCTGGAAATATTTATTTCATTTTTTTTTCTACGCACTTGCATAAAATGAAATATTAAATTCAGATTGATCTGTAAAGCACTTTTCACAGTGAATATATTTGCAAAGCAACATGTTGATATTTTAGTCAAATAGAACTGTAATGCTGTCAACAGACCTGGAACTATTAAAAAAAAGTATCTGTCAACCAAATTTAGAGTGCACTCTATTTATATTGCTATATAAATTACTAATAAACCAACAACATAAAAACATTAATTTCTGTGAATTTGTATTGTGTGTGTGTGTGTGAGTGTGTGAGTGTGTGTGTGTGTGTGTGTGCGCGCGACGGGGTTATAGTAAACCATTTTTTATTGTAGGACTACACCACTGGTTCGTAGCCAAATGAAACATGACCTGATATGATTTTTTTCCTTCTTTCTCTCTCTTTTTTTCAAGTTTAATGTGCCGTTTAACAAGATTTCCAGTGAACTGCGGCTCAACTTTTTTTGTCAAGCACCATCAGCTTCCCAGATTACTTCTTTAGACATGGACCCTCTTGTCTGGAGTTTTTGTGCATGGATGTGTGTATGGGTCAAATGTGAGGACAAAAACACACTCACTGACTAGATGACATTTTAGAGAACTGGCCTTAAAATGATTTCCTTAAGCTATTTCTTAATCAGTAAGCAAAAATCAGTCAATTGTTGAAAGAACAGTTCTTCGTGAAATGTAATTTTAATTTTGCATTTAATTTAAATTATTATTTACATTTAAATTCACTTAAAATGAAAAATAAAAATAAATTATTATTATTATTAATCACAGAGAAGATTTTTTTTACTTACCGTTCAGCTCAACTTTTCAGTCAAGTTGATATGCTGATAATAATAATAATAATAGTAATGAAAATGCACAATTAAATATTTAATTAATATTTAAAATTAAATTAAGAGAAAAATTACACATTTTATTAGTGGTCTTAAAAGTTTTGACCCCTATTGTCCAATATATCTCATAGCTCACTCAGTTTTGCGCAGGCGAATGTGTATTTTAGAAATCTTGCAAAAATATGAAAAGCACACACTTTAGATGTTTACATAAGACTTTCAGAACGATCATATCAAGAGTAATCCATCAATCACATGAAGCAGGTGAGGAGAGGTTGATATTTGATAAATCAGTTTAGATATAAGCATTCCTCACGAGCAGCAAAAAGACCGGCATTCATAAGCATCTGATTTTCCGTAATCCTAAAGCGTGCCTCTTACACTAATGCCATTGCCAAAGAGAGCACGAGGGAAACCCCTGCCGCTGATATTTATACTTTCCAATTTACCTCTGAAATTTATTAGCTCTTTCTGGATTTGAATCATTTGGACAGTTAATAACCCAGATAATACGCAAATAATTTCAGAGAATTAGCTGCATGGGTCACCTGGATATCGAGTTATAAATACGTTTAAATCATTTTCAGCCGTGCCTTGCATTTGATGACCTGACAGTAACAATCATTGCTCATGCACTTATATTGTTGTTCTTCATAAAATGATATTCTGAGAGGTATAATAACAGCCCATAATGCATTTCTGCTGTATCAATTCCTCCGTATTTATGATCCCGGAAAGCGAAAAGGTAGTGTTTTTGGCACCCGTCTCGGGCGCATCGCATGTGGCAGCGTGTGAGTTGTCATGACGTGGTTTGTTCAGTTCACTGCACACATACTAAACCGTATTAGACACCCTATAAATCGTGCTGCCCCAAGAAAGCAAACAGTAATCATGATACATGGCTGACTGATGAATGAACGACTGAATGTAAGAGGAGAGAGCAGCAGAGCATTATGGGTAAAAGGGTGGAGGTGATATGGAAGGGTGCACTGTAAAAAATTACCGTGAATTTAATGGTAAAAGACTGTAAAAATGCTACAGTAAAAACCTGTTAAATGGTTAACGGTAAATTCCCCTACTATATACGGTGAAAAACTGTATTGGACATTACATGTAATTTTACGGTAGTATACCGTTTTTGGAAGTGGAAAAATACCGTATAATTTACAGTGAATAACCGTAAATTGACATTCCCAGAATTCCCTGCGTTACATTTCAAATTTAAAACTGTAAAACCTAAAATGTTGCTACCGTATTTTTACAGTAAAATTCTGGCAACCACAGCTGCCGTTTTTTTACCGTAAATTTTACGGATTTTTTTTTACAGTGTGGTGCGCTACCAGAAAACCCTCGCTAGGAGTGTTTTTAAAAGGCGCAAACAGGGAGCGATGGCGGATGGAAAGAATTCAGTGTCTACCTGCTCGGTAATGAGCAAAAATTATTCTTTGGCCTCTGGGAACTGGCAGTGGAATCAAGAGACGCTTCTCTGGGCTGTTTTTTCTCAAAATAAAATAACAGAAATGTAACCTTCCAATTAATTGCAATTTACATATCCCCGGCTCCAGTTTCCATCTGGGAGAGAGCCGTGGGATGTCATCGCCATTGCCTTCGTTTGATTAGCTAATTAATAATTCCCTTGGTGCTGCAATTAATTCGTAATTAGTTAAACAGATGGGCTGCACAGGAGTAAAAAGGGTGTTCTGCATTTTGACAGCTTTCCTCTGTGTAAAAACACTCAAATGCATTGGCGCACAAAGCGGCGCGGTGGCCAGCAGAGGTGTGTCCGCTTCTGCCACTCTTTCGCTCGTCTGTGACGCTCAGCGGTAAATACTGCCAGAGATTAGTGCTGTTTGTTTGCTTTTTGTGTCATTAACGCCGTCATCGGGGCCCTGGCACCGCGGCTTTACAGTTTGTCACCTGCTCCGTGCTGCGTTCAGACCGAAAAATCTCATGAAGTCACGGCTTTACAACAGTTGGCAGAATGTAGGCACCTTGTCTGGATCTAGACCAAATACGTTACTCTACAGCAGTTATTCCTACGAGGTGATTGGAGAGATTTGCTTTGTCAAACCTAAATAAAAAATTTAAATTAAAAAAAAAAAAATAATAAATATTAAATAATATAAAAATTTTGTATAATATAAAAAGGTGTGCAGAGGGAAAAAATATAATAAAACTAAAATGTTAAGGTTGTTCAAAAGGTTAATATAATATTTAAATTATTGAAATTGCTTTTTTAAAGAAAATGTTACGTTTTATCACTGACAAAACTTATCTTTCTGTATTACAGTGAGCTATCTCCTTGTAAATATATGTAGTATTTTATTTTATTGTTTTTCTTTATATATTTATTATTTTATTTTATTATACCTTTATCCTGTTTTGTCATGAAAATAGATTTAGGTGCTGACATGGCATAAAACAACCAAATTAACAAACAAACAAATAAGAAACAACTTAAATTAACTTATTGATTTACTTAAACTATTACTAAAAATATTTACTTAAACTATCTAATTGAACTTAAATGTATAACTACATTTGAACTTAAATGATAAGAAAATATTTTTATGAGTCATTTGGCATTTAAGCTGAGTATTTAGAGTGAAACATGATATTCATGATTAAGAATGTGATAAAATATGATAAAAATGCAAGACGGGACTTGATTTATATAAACTGCAATTGATTTGATTGTGGCATTAAAATGGGCATTACATACCAAAATTGAGAATGCTTTGATACATTTTTTAAACTATTATTCAAGAATTGGAGGACGAGTCAATGATATATAAATGTTTTTAATGTTGCAAGTTTTATGTTTCTGAAGGTTTTGCGTATATGTGTACAAGTTATATAGTCTTGGCCAGGACACTCCTGTAAAAGAGATGTTTTAACCTCAAAGAGGCTCTATCCTGGTTAAATAGAGGTAGAAATAAAATAAATAATTTTTAACAATGCCTAATGCCTAATTATCCAATAGCACATGTTTCTGACATAAGGAACATCAGTGGAAAAACAGAAGTTTTTTTTAAATTTTTTTTTTTAGGAATGATATGCACAGATGAATAATTCACAATAAGACCAAGAACCAGCATTAGGAAAATACAGGGGGTCAGTTTTGATTTTTGCTGTTAAAATCCAGGATAATATGAGTTAAAAGGAAAACAGGTGCTGTGATGCAAAAAAGGCAAAGAAACGCTGCCCTAGAGCAACAAAGCATCTGTTAGCTATAACCCAATCCAATTTAAAATCGATTTCACATTTGGCATTGGAAATCATATTTCAAATCATCATCATCAGCTCTTCCGTGTGGGACGGACCGCCAGTGCCAAGCAGACCTACCAAGAACCTCAATAACACACACAATTCTTCTTCCCCTTCTGACAGTTTCAAATAGCAGAGTCGTCTCACTTTATGACGAAACCGTGAGTGATGGCAGAGCGCATTAGCCTCCAAACGGCTGCAATTACCATGGCGCAATTAGCACCAATCACAATTAAAGCAGTGGTGCAATTACACAAGCAGATGCCCGTGAGTCATGCAGCTTTAACAGGATGAGCGATGGACGAGTTGTTGCTGGATGAGGGTGGTAACGTTGACTGCGTTAACCCAGAGCACCTCTTGTGTGTGGGGTACTCGGCCTGGGTCGGCGCTGGCGTGTGGGCCGTAATTGGCCAAACCCCTCCCTGTAGAAGCTGGAGGTCACATTCACATTCAGTAAGCACAGGTGCCTCCCGAATCCCTTTGTTTGGGACTGTGTACTAGCGACTCTCACTAGGCCCCTGCGCTAAGCCTAGCGGCTAAGCCGGCGCTAGTTGGTTGTTTGAATAAAACCAAGTGTAAATATTGTCTGAGACCAAGTCAACACTTGTGTCATGCATTTTCAATTTGCCGTTCAATTAAGTCCATTTATTTTTTTCCCTTTCCTAAGAGGGAAAGAAAAACAGGCTTCGCTGAGGCCGGAGAGATTTGGTGAGGCTAATGAAGGTGCCTCAGAGCTCTCGTTTAATGGCAACTTTTTGCTCTGATGATGAAGAAATTTGGAACGACTCGATTAATGCAGACTGAGGGTCTATATAACCCATATTTACTATAATAGATTTGGAAATAAGCCTCTTAAGCTGCCTTTCCTAGTGGATACTAACTCTGATTGGCTATGCTCTCCGAAAAAAGGTACACAAGCTGCCACTGGGGCAGTACCTTTTCAAAAGGTACACCTTTAAGGGCTCATATTGGTACCTTTAAGGTACATATTACTACCTAAAGTGTACATATTAGTGCCTAAAAGGTACAAAAGTGTACCTTTTGAAAAGGTACCGCCCCAGTGGCAGTTTTAAACTTGTTCTTCTTTCTTTAAAAAATGTACTTTAAAGCATGACAAAATATTATTAAACCATAATGATCTAAAATGTAAAACTTTTAATTTAACATTACAAAGTGCACTTTAAAAAAAAAAGTGTACTTAAGTTAGTTAAGAAACATGAATATACTTTTAAGACTCGAAACACACTGGAAGTGCATATTCAATACAATTAAGCACACTTTTTTTTTTTTTTTACAAGGGTTTCTTCTATGTAACTTAAAGGAAGATATTTTGAAGAATCTTTCCATTTTTTTGTCCATACAATGAAAGTCAAAGGGGTCCAAAACTTTGTAAGGTTTTTTTTATTTTTTTTTATGCTCCACTGAAGAAAGATTTTGCCAGAATTGTCATTTTTGGGTAAACTATCCCTTTAAAAAATGCTTATACTTCTTGATAAAGTGTATTGCACTGCTTGTAATATTCTCTTAAAGGGACAGTTCACCCAAAAATGAAAATTCTGTCATTTATTCACCCTCATGTCGCAAACCTGAATGTCTTTCTTCTGCGGAACACAAAAAAGAAGAATGTTATAGAATGTTGGTAAGCAAACAACTTCGATTCCCATTGACTTCCATTGTATTGTTGCCCATATAATGGAAATCGATGGGAACCGAAACTGTTTGCTTACCAGCATTCTTCAAAATATCTTCTCTTATGTTCCACAGAACAAAGTAAGTCATACATGTTTGGAAAGACATGAGGGTGAGTAAATAATTAAAGAATTGTCATTTTTGGGTGAACTCTCCCTTCACGCTTGTGTATAAATGAGATTCTGTTTTGGTAAAGGGCATCTGCTATGTGACTAAATGTAAAATGTAAAAGCTGGCTAGCAGCCAGTTGCTGCATTAGCCCTGCATTTTCAGCTTACGGCCAGAAGAGGGGGCCATTGAAAGACCCATTCAGACAAGAGGTAAAAAAAAACACAGTTTTGATGTTGCCAAAGACCAAAATAACTGGAAAAACACACAATTTCTATTCTCTGCATCATGTGACACCTTTCCTGTCCACATCTTATGGCGTCCTCTCTCTGCCTTGTATTTAACACAATCCTCAGTGCGATGATTGCAGTCGGCCAAGGTTTTGTCAGGATTTAGTGTGTTTGGTGGCTGTCACTCAGCCAGTTTTCTCATGTATTCAGTTCTGATTTGCATCCAGCTATTGCTAGTGTCTTTTTCACCATGCTTGACTTACATGTCAGCAACCATGACATTGCATTTATGCTATCAAGTCAAAACGAACCGCTGTGCCAGTCAAAACAAGCTTCCGTGATTGATTAGTCCTGCCTGACTTGAAGTCCATGACGTACCGCGGTAAGCATGCCAGATTCATTTGGGAGTCAGCGCCACACGACCACCTTCACTTTCTGTCAATGAGCTCCACAACAGCTCATTTAGCAGACAAACCTCTCTCAGCGTTTTATTTGCAAAGACACAGTAAACAGAATTTTGAAGAATTACACACAAAGGCCTTTGGCAGATTGTGACACAACAATTGTATATAGCTGAAGTACAGACAAAAATAAGCAACGGTTGGAAATGGTCGGCTAGAGGCGTAGGAGTGAATTGAAAAGGGACACATTAAGGCATTACGTCCATGGAAAGTAATGATTATCTCTCAAAAAATGTTTATGAGGGATACGAAGGGAAATCTGTCTACTCAGTTATGCTGATTGCCATATACTATAGGAAATAATATAAGAAATGTATGCCGTGTAGAACAAGGCATCATTTCACTGCTCAATAAATAAAAATAAAAAAAATAATAATAATAATAATAATAATAATGAGTACTGGAAAAAGTGGTATCGGTGCATCCCTAATATAAATGACTGGATATATAGAGTATATATATCTAGCCTCACCAACCTGTTTCTTCTAACTGGCTGTTTGGTCTAATGAGGATAATGAATTGGTCCTCCTGGGTTATTGTAATGAGCTTCCCTCCCAATGGAAAACATGCAGATCGGTGCTGTGAAAATAAATAGTGCGAATGTGAGATCACTACACTGAAATCATGTTCTGCTTAGCATGTGTCTGTGAAAACACAACCCATGCACTCTTGCTTTTTCCCAACATCCCAAAAACTCCCCAAAGCTGACTTTAAAAATGACCAGTTCTTGGAAAAAAAAAAAAAAAAAAACTTGTAAACTACATTTTTGTTAGCATGACGATGCGATCAATGAGATAATCAGACGCTGTCTACTAAACAGTTTTTTTTTTCATTCCTGGCATTGGAAACAGATCATGTAGAAATGTTTAAAAAAAGAAATGATTGACTGATTTCAGTTCCTGTGTGGTAGTTTGCTAAATATTTAGTCAAATGCTTCTGTTCATCATTATATGTTTAAGTTAGAGATGTTCTTGTTCAAATCAATAGTATTTAGTACTGTCACCCTTTATTGAGATCAGTGTTGGGTGTAATGGATTACTAAGTAATTGATTACTGTAACTTAATTAGTTTTCCCTTGAAAAAGTAAAGTAATGAATTACTCTTAATCATTTTGTAATTTAATTACAGTTACTTCTGATGAATTTGCATTAAATTGCACTGTATATACTATAAAACAATTATGAATATAAGATTAAGACTATACACTATATAACAAATAGTTGATTTAGCATCAAAAATATAACATCTAATGTTAAAATGTATGTTTTTAATGCAACCTTCTCCCTTTTAATACTTTGGTCAGTTTAAGATTAATTTATGCAATTTATATTATTTATTTGAAATAATTAATTAATTCAGAATTAAACGCAGTTTCATGTCTATCCTTGTATTGTTCAACTGGTCGAGGTTGATATGGGATTTACAAAGTAATAAGTAAAGCAATACTTTATAGAGAGAGTAATTAGTACAGTCATCTACTATAATTACACTGTTGAAGATGTCATTAGAAGCTAGTAATTAATTACTTCCTCAACACCGAATGAGATTCATCCACTGATTCAAAAACCCTCATTGTTTGTGAGCCAGATAAATTCTGGTTACATACGGTAATTTTTTAAAAGATATATATTTCTGACTTTTTTTTCTCACGATTCTGAATTATTTTCTCAGAATTGCAAGTTATAAAGTCGAATTCACACTTCTTTTTTGTGCGTTTATATCTTGTAATTGTGAATTTATACCTTGCAGTTATGAGAAAAAAAGTCAGAAATGTGAGATAAAAAGTCAGTTATCTTTTTTATTTTTTATTCAGTGGTGGAAACAAGCTTCCACAGTAATCTGATTAGTTTAGTTACCTTTAAACTACATATTTATTTAGTTATACATATCATATTACGCCCTTATATATCTTCAGTGTAGCTACTTTTTCCCCCCAAAAGTCACAGTAGATGAACTTTAAATGATAGGAATCTTGTAGTTTGGCAGGCCACATATTTGCAGTCAGAGCATGTACCGCACATCTGCCATAAACTGGGAAGCATGTTTGAGGCGTTCAGGAGCGTGCCCTGTGCTGCTGATTCACTGTAACTCATCCCACAACCTTTATATTCGTCCCTTAACCGCTGTCTCTGCTCCCAGTGCCCATGCTGAATGTTTCCACCTAATAGAGTCTGACTGCTTCTGCCCGCTAACTATTAAGAAAGATCTAAAGAAAACGTCGGGTTTATTTGTGGTAATATGTGGCATATTCAAATGCGTGTGTACGTTTTGTACCAATAATAGAAGAAGTCAGTGCTTAGCAACGCCCTAACCAAGTTCCATAATGCTCTGATGACACTGACGAGTGTTTCCTTTAATTCCAGGGGGAAATGGAATATGTGAAATATCGTATTAGTTAAGCTAAACATTTATTTACCAAGCACTTTCCTTTGAAAAGCTTTCAATGAATCATTCTGGTTAAGAATGGGTTGCATTTGAACTTTTTTTTAGCCTTTTGACATGAGAGTGGACTCTCTCTCTCTCTCTCTCTGTCCCACTTTAGAAACTCTTTTTCAACTCTTTTTCGGCTCTGACTTGCCAATAAGATATGATGGAGTTGGGCAGAGTGGCATGGGAATGGCACTGTGGCGGCTAGAGACCGTATTTTGATTGGCGCCTCGTTCTAGGTCCAGTCTCCACACGCGACTGCCAAACTGTACACATTCAATCAAACAACACAGTTTCCATGGATACTGTAATAAATTAGAAGTGAGCACTATGATTGTCTGAAGCATTTTCCAATTTCCTTGGAATGAAAAGAGTACATTTTAAATTTACTTATGTACATAATGGGAATGGAAAGGGCAGGCAATATTGTCAAATTCTGTCAAATTGGCATTTGTGTGTATATATATATATATGTATAAAAAGAGTCAAATGAATAGAGCTTTATCATAATCGTGTCTTGCCAATAAAATTGTATCATTGCAAAGAATATCAATTGAATACAATAATAATATAAATTCTAAAAAAAATAAATAATATGAAGTAAATTCTACAGTAATAATAATAATAATAAAACATAACATTATCTCTGAAGGAACAAATTAGTGTTAATTTAGTACAATTAATTATAAAAAATAACAATATAAAATAATTATAAAAAATAACAAAAATAAAATATTAACTAAAAAATAAAGTAAAATAAAATAAAAAAGGCAGCTCTAAAAAAAATAAGACATCAAGTCTCCCAATCCGTATGTAAATTGTTAAAAATGTGTTCTCCTACCATCAGAACAATTCAAGAGTGAAGTACCAAATGCAAATACTGTAGATTATTATTATTTTATTTTTTTTGATGAAGTAAAATAATTTTTAAACAGTTTGTAGGTTGACATGCTGTATTATAATCATGGCCTGACAATGTGAGATGATGGCATCAGCATGAACTGAATGTGTGCATAGACAAAGTATCACACATTGAAAATAAAGAGATTTTTTCTGTATGACCGGCCCTAAAATCCACCTTGGAAAAGTTTTGAACACTTGATTGCATAAAATGCATTCCTCTGAACTGTAGGACAGTGATAGACTTTAATGACATGAAATAAAAGAAACGCTCACCTTTTTTGTGTAAATTCTTCAATAATTTACTCATCTGCTTCAATAAGTTTTCCTTTGAGATAATCACTGAGCACACATTAGCATTTTATTTGTGTTCACAGCTGCTAGTTTCGATAGTTTCTAGTTAAACAATATGTGAACTATGATTTAAGTATCTTGCATAGTAAAATGCCTGCTAAGAATGTAATGCATTTCTAGAAGCATTTTGGCTCTGGGCTGTTGGAGAACATAAACATGATGATTGCACACTCTTCATTTCTTCATACCACTTATTTTTACACATTGCATGAATCTTTACGTGTGTAGGATGTGTGCATCCACACCTATATCTGCGCACATAATCCTGGCCGCATGTCCCTCTCTGATCTCCAAATGGAAGCATTTACATTTTATTGCTGGCCTCTCTTTCACGGACCAGCAATTTCACTCCCTGAGAAAACAAAAAATAAATAATATGAAGTAAATTCTACAGTAATAATAATAATAATAAAACATAACATTATCTCTGAAGGAACAAATTAGTGTTAATTTAGTACAATTAATTATAAAAAATAACAATATAAAATAAAATAAATAATCATAAAATCAATAAGTAATGGCAGTTCTAAAAAAAATTGGGTGTATGTATTTATTGAACTAACAATGAGCAATTGATTTGTTACAGTATTTATTAATCATTGTTGATGTTAGTTAATATAAATTCAACTATTCATTAGAGATGCCGGCCGTATGGCAGAGGGAGTGAAAGGTTAGCGCCTGTGGGCCGCGAGCCAGCTGCGCTCGAGTCCGCATTCATTAATAACCCAATTGCAGCCAGAGCCAGAGCTGTCAGCAGCATTCAAACAAGCAGAGCAGCTATATAGCATATTTATTGGTAACGTATAACTGTTTCTCGCCAGATAAAGGTCACGGCGGATTATGATGGCATTGCTTTATTTGTTAGGTCAAGGTCAACGAATACATACACGCTGTGTTTTGAGGAGAGAAGAAAATAACCCAACAGATTTTATGTTAGTAAATAACTATAAAAAGCTCCAAGTACTAATTCAAACGGTGATATTATGCATTTCTCTGGCGCCGAAATGCATTTTAGTAAGTTGTGATTGCCGTAAGGATGCTGTGCTGTTCCCACAGCTATAGATGAAGCTGATAAAAGCTTTGATTTTCCCACAGATTTGAAATTACGGCCCTTCATAACTGCACATTACTCAGTTAGACTGTCTCCACTATGGGACCGAACCACAATCTTCATGACAGGAAAAATGCACCACTAATTGGGCTGTGTTAGTGTTTTTTGACTGGAGCGACAGTGAGTTAAGAGCTTAATTCTAGGCTTCGTCTGAAGGCTTCGCCAATGTCGTCAATGAGTGTCATGTGGGCAAGTCATTAGATACAGCAAACAAACAAGCAAACACATTTTCATAATTGTTCTACATGGCATGTCACTGAGACCTGTCCTGCTGACATAGTATGCCATGGTGCCATGCTTTCAGAAGACCCAGAATTTCCCAATGCTTGTTCTTGTTGTTCAATAAGTTTCTGCAATCTGGTTCCCTTTACTGGGCTTTCCACCAATTCATCGTTATGTATTAATTACGGCCATTCCATGATGCCCTAATGTATCCTTGTTTATAACAAATATATACAGTACATGTATGTGTGTGTATATATATATATATATATATATATATATATATATATATATATATATACATATATATATGTATATATACACACACATATATTAGAGTATGCTCCCTTCCTGTTTTTTTTATTTTTTGCATATTTGTCACATTTAAAAGATTCAGATCATCAAACAAATTTTAAATTAATCATTGTTGATGTTAGTTAATATAAATTCAACTATTCATTGTTAGTTCATATCAGCTCAGGTGCATTAAATACTATTACCAGATACAGCTTTTTATTTTAATAACGCATTGCTAAATGTTGAAACTAACAATAATTAAGATTAATAAATGCTGTTATAGTTTGTTTTATTGTTGGTGTGCGTTAACTAATATAGTTATCTAATGAAATCTTACTGTAAAGTGTTTACAAAAAATCCTTATTTACCCCGAGCAATGCTAATTATTTGTATTGCTATGACAGGTAGTTATGTCATGCTTGGTAATTCTCATAAAGCATTTTTCCCATATAAAAATGAAAGCAAAGCAAACAAACAGTTCACTGTAAAGCATAACGCAAGCTTTTCCTGTGCGTCACACGCAGGATCTCTGAGCAGATATTACCTCCCTGCACAGATCTTGGACCTGCGGTCGCACTCAAATCCTGACTTTAAACTAAACGCTGAGCGAGAAACCTCAGAGCTGGACTCCGATCAGTGTTTATAGCTGGCTTCTTCCATCTCCCACACAAACAACAATGAGCAAATGCCTGTTGCATAAATGGCAGCGTGGCTCTGCTCCCGAAGCGCACACCGTCCAGCTCTGTGAGGCAGAGAAGTATTCAAACACGCAAACAGGAGATTTGAGCGTAATGAGTCTGAATCAGCCAAAACCCCCAAAACAAACAAACCCACATAAACACATATAAACTTGGGCTGAATTATGTCATGCATAATGGAGCAGCCTTATATTTTGGCAGATGTAGAATAAGGCGGAGCTTCTGCAATATGCAAAACATGCTGTTGAGATTTCTGCTGTCTAAAAAAAATAAATAAATAAAAATAAAATAAATAATAAAATAAAATAAAATACATACATACATAAATACTCTTAGTTTTGTTTTTAAAAAAGTTATATTTTCCTCCAATGTATCCAGTATCAATCAGAAATGTAAAAAAAAATCTAAAATCTATGTTAACAAAAAAAACTCATCTTAAATCTATTTGGATGGATGGATGGATGGATGGATAGATGATGGATGGATGGATGGATAGATCTATAATTAAATTGTATAAATTAGCATTAACGTATTATGAACAAACATGAATTTCATTGTTAGTTAATAATACTTCATATATTAAGTAATGTTAACCAATTAAACTTTATTGTAGTGTTACAGGAATACAAAGCTTTGTGCTAAATAGGCAAATTTTAAGATAAAATAAAATAAGTAAGGAATAACTGACGACGGCCCGCTGAATTATTATAATCTAATGCACATCCAAGGTGGTGATGCGGTTACACCTCAGGTGTGCATTATTTTCTAATAATTCAACGGACTGGAGTAAATTATTCTGTTTATACTATGGTTGCCACACCTCAAGACATTGTTCAGGTTTTTATCCTTAAAATGGTCTTGTGAGTATGATTAATTTCTTATGCATCTCATCTCACGCCTTCGTTGCTAATTTCAAAGCATCATTTTAGATCTAGTAACAGAGGCTTGAGTCGTTGATAGCAGACTAATGCAGCTATTAGAGAGAGAGAGAAAGAGAGAGAGAGAGAGAGATTAAGCGTGTTTGAATTACCTCTGTGAGTCTGTGCGTCTCAACAGCGTTCGGCAGCGGCTTCTCTACTATTAGCAAAACTGTAAGTTCATCTGCTTCAACAACAGTGCCGTTATTACCTCGCTAGTGAGAAATGTCATGTAGCTTTTAAGTCACTAAACTATTTTACTGATAAAATCGTCAGAGCAGTGCTGACAACAATTTTCTGTGCACATGTGTGTGTGAGTGTGTTAATTAAATAATTAAATGTAATTTTGTCGCAAAAACATGGAAATAATTGGTCATTTTCATCGTATTGTTTATTGTATTTCTTTGCTTTGTCAGTCATTGTGGGTTTTGATTCTTTTGATATTGTAAGCTGTAAGGACCTTTGAAATAACTGAAATAATTTGGCGAAGTGATATGTACATGTACTGCAGTCAAGACCTGCCTGGAACTACTTTAGCCATGCATTTCCCTGAAAATAATTGCCCACCTTAGAACATTTGTCAACGAATCAGATTCAAGCACTCAACAGCCCCATAGTATAAAATTAAATAAATAATGGCAACAATTAATAATTAATTTAGTACTATTAATTATATTTAAAAAAAATAAAAATTTCACGATTATATTCTCCTAGAGAAGGAAAACGCAATGAAATTGTTCGGCTGCAGATACTGTATAAAACTCATTGCATTATTTAAGTCATTTCTCTTCACTCTCTTTCTCTGATACCCTAGAGGCAGAACCAGTGTTATTGGTAATTATGGGCACGATTGGTCTCTTCCACTCACTCATTCTCTGGACAAAGAGGGGAGACGTTTACTCCCAATCTACACCAGCATGCCGCCAAAGGGGCAGACATCCATCGCATCTAATGCCACAGATGCAACCGATAGTGGTCTGGCTGATTAGTCATCAACTGAGTCACTATAACAGAGCTGAAAGGAAAATCACGGGCCAGATGCCTATAGGGTTGCCCGGCCAGCTTTACACCGTGACTCCCAAAGGTCGGCAACTCATGCCTTCCAACGCAGAGATCCAGCATCCTAATGGCTTACTCATGCTACTGCACTCCCAGCTGTCAACTTGAGCTGTCTTGGTTCACCCTCTCTAATACGTTCATTACCTGCCCATGATACAGATCTCAGATGACCCAGCCCACATCAGCATTCGACAGGTCAAAGTATCTCTCAGACTTTCCCCAGGCTAGATCAATAATGTCAAATGATTTCAGTATGTCCGAAAGAGTTGGAAGCACCTTTGTTTTTTCCTTCTGAGGTTTCCTGAGTTAACGTTTCTGTGGTTTGTTGCAGTATTTTCATGAAAGTTTGAAGAAAAGAAGCATGCTTAAAAAAGATGTTGACTGAAAACTCAAAGAGCATGTGGGAAGTTCACACAGGATCCAGATGATCCGAGCTAACTGGAATGTTAATGGATGGAAGACCAAGTGAAACATCTTCATCTGTAGAAGAAACTAACATCTAATGTCATTTCAAAGGTGAGCAAAGAGATGAGCAACACATGCAGTAGTAAAAGAAGTAGCTTCCAGATCCTCATAAATATGAAGGGCCTTTATTGGTATTGATGGTTCCATGAAGAACCTTTACCAAAACAATGGTTCCAAAAGGGGATTTTCACAGCAATGCCATAGAAGAACAATTTTAAGTTCCTCAAATAATCTTTCCATGAACAGATCTTAAAAGACATTTTTTTTCTTAGTGTAAAGAACATTTTCATAATCTGAAGAACCTTTTTTTCCCACTATACACTCATACACTCACTATATACTCACACATTAAGGTTCTTTACTGGCATCTGTGGTCCTTGAAGAACCTTTAACATCCCACTAATGGTTCTTTATAATAGGAAATGGTTCCTCCGATTATTAAATTGAAATTCCATCATTGGCAGGGAAAGAGTTCAATGTTCTTCACACTTGAAAAAAAAGGCTGTTATTTTAAGAACTGTTCACTGAAAGGTTCTTTGGTTCTTCTGTGGCATCACTATGAAAACCCCCTTATGGAACCATTTTTTTCTGAGTGTGAAGAACATTTAACTCTTTCCTTGCCATAGATGGAATTTTCCGTCATTTACGAGACAACGCTTTCCTGCAGTTGACAGAATTTTCCGGCTTTCTGTGTTTTCTCTGTTATATGGTAGGAGGAACTATTAAACATCTTCTGAAAGAGTATTGCATCTCTGGATCAAAACACAGCGAAGAAGAAGCAGAAACAAGCAATTGCACATGTTAGCATATGCATATGTAAAATAGCATGATCGTTAAACAGCATATCAATCAAAACTGCCTAATGTTACCGAACGAGATGTCGACCCAGTAAGTGGTTTAAGACTGTGAAGCTTTGGTGGTGTTGATGGAAGCGATCTACTCCATCTGTGTTTTCACCGTTTTTTGATCAAAATGTGGCTTTTTTTAATGAAACTTGGCCACATTCAAGTGTTAATAAAAAAAGATTGCATGAAGCTAGAATAAAGCATTGTTAAATGCTGGCGGCGAATGGCAACTTTAAAAAAAAAAAAACACTTTGGGGGGGAAAGAGTTAAACTTTTTCCACTATAAGGAACATTTTGTGCACTGGAACGGTTCTATGGATGTTAAAGGTTCTTCATGGAACCATCAATGCCAATAAAGAACCTTTTTTTTAAGCATGTATGGAAACCTTCCATTCCACAGAGGTTCTTTTATAGTGGAAAACATTTTCTTTCTTTACTTATTTATTTTTCTCAAATATTCTTCAAACTAAGAGAATAAGGATTACTTTAAGAACTACTCACTGAAAGGTTCTTTGGAACCCCCTTTTTTGAACCTTTATTTTTAAGAGTGAAAGCACCACATGACAGCACCTGTTCTCACTTCTACAGTTCACCCGCTGTGCTTCTGACAAGGGTAGGATGGACAAAACACATCACGGTAATCATACATCAGCCTACTGTGATTTAAGAACCATTTGAAGCCCTGTAGCACAGGAGGACAACCTCAAATATCCAACGATTTGGCACCAAAAACCCAAGATCCTCCCCGAAATGACTTTTGACTCTTGAGTAGTGTGTAATTCATGAGAGGACGTACAATGGAATACGTGAAGGTAAGGTGAGTCAAGGAAGCTGATGATTCATTCTTAAAAATGGTTGTAGATACGCAATCATTTCCCCTAGACCTGTCTGCACTCTGTTCATATGGGAATTTCTTGTATTTTGGAGAGGCTCGGTGGTTTTCTGATAGGAATCCCAGTCTGCAGCTGCTGCAGTCATCAGTGCTTGTAATGTGTTTGGAGGGGCCGTTCCCCTGGGCACTCAATCCACGTCCCTCCCATGCTCAGCATCACTCACCATGAAATACATTTGCAATGGTGGCTAGTCCAAACTTGCTGTGTGTTGGTATTGCTATAAGACAACATGATGATGATTTCCTTTCGAATGAACTACAAAAATAGGTAGTAAATCTAAATAGTTAAGAATGTAAAGGCATGCTTTTTATATTTTCATCACTTATTTTAGTATCATTTATATACTGTTATTTAACATACTGTATTTATACATATTAAAACAAGGTTATTACAGTTATAGTTTATGTATATAGGTAACATTTGTAAATTGTAATTTAGTTTAACTTGGTGTAGTAAATCTAATTCTAGCGATATTCTAGTGATAACAGCACTCCAACCGTTTCACCGTTTGTATGACTACGCTTGCCGTATTTCTCACAGCGAGTGTCATGGCAGACGACCAAATCATTATCATTTTATAAATAATGCTGTTTTTGTGTGTCACAGAATGCAGTTTTAAGAGTTATTTTATGCGAGAATGTACTTGTTTAGACTTCAAATATGTGGTTTGTTAATAAAGATAACGTCTAATGTGCTTCGATGTTTTCGGAGATGTGAGCTCCAGGGCGTCAGCAGCCGTTCAGCGCTCACCTGACACCGCCAGATCTGCTGGAAATCACCGCTGGCTCTGATGTATATAGTGGATAAACATGAGATATAATTTGTTTTGGGTAAATCTAACGGGTCTTTGGTCTCATTATTTGTTCCAGAGCAAATAGTTTTGGCTGAGGGCAAAGTCTCATCACATTATATTTGATTTAACTTTAATGCTGTATATTATAGTGCTGCCTTTGTACTTTTGACTGAATTGCCTGGAAACTTCTATGATGCTTTTGTTGTTGTTTATCAAATATCATTATTCAATAAATAATATTTTATATAAACAACAGTAGTATTTAATAATAGTATTTAGTATTGGGAATCGTTGTGTGTTCGTGATGGTGATTTTAGTTACATTGTTCCGTCATTAGATTGTCACAAGATACTTTTTTTTCTGAGTGAGTCTGCAGTAAAGACTTTTATATTGAAAGAGACTGAAACCAACCTTATTTTTACTTTAATAACAGCTTGTAATTCGCAGTTAAGAAATGCAGTGAGCAGCGCTGTCATCAGAAATCACCCTTAACAGATGAAAGGACAGTACGACAAAGATATCGCTTTCCTCAGCGGACGTTCAAACGAATGTTTTACTGTGAATATGAGATTGAGCTGAAGAATGCATGCTGTATCTGATGCAGGTCACACTCTCAGTCCATCTCTCTCTCATAATACTCTATAATTCAGTGAGCTTTTAATACAGTAATACAATAAGCTTTTAATGAAGCAACTCAACGTTCCTTCGTTACTAGTTCTGAAGTGACGTTCTCCAATTAGTTACGGAGGCTTGAGCTGAGCTGTTAAACTGTCAAACTGAAATTTAAATCTGTGGAGGAAGGAAGTAGTTCTGTACAAAATAGGGGTTTCAAAGACACTCCGTTGTTGTCTCTTTTTTATTTACACACTTGTGCCGTCGAACTATTGTATAAACCCATACATATATATATATATATATATATATATATATGGCTGTATATTTTTTATTACGTTTTCGTACTTAATTTTAGATTTAGTTTCAGTTATTTTATTACTTCAACTTGCAACCAAAGTTTGCATTTTATTTCAGTTGATGTTTATTTTGTTTCAAATTATGATTTTAAAAAAAAATGGTTTTAGTTTAAGTTTTAGGTAACGACAATAACCTTGATTAATATACAGAATGATGCGTTATGTAGCAACAAACTTTTTTTTTTTCAAAATCAATTTCTCCATCAGTTGGAATAAACATGATGGTATTATTTATTGTGTGTGTAAGAAAATATACATGTAAATATATTCCATAATTATGACAAAGTACAATTTTTATCCAATTTCCAAGGATTACCCATAAAATCTATTATGTTCTCCATCGAGGAATAAGTTAATATCTGCAAGACAGGGAGTTTTTCAGTGGATCATTTGAAAAACGAGAGAGCATTCAAAGTTTCCTCAAGAACAATATTTAGAATCGAGTCCTCAGATAAAAGAGATACATGCAGAGGCAGCGGTATATGGACCATTGGGAGCAAGAGCATCTACTTCATGTCCTCTTTGTGGCTTGGCAGACATCTTCAGAAATCTCTTACCTGCCTGCAGGCATCATTTACTCTGAGGTGAAGATTCAGGTCAGTGAATGTCTCTTCTGAGTAAAGGAGAGAATCCAAAGATAACTTTGAAACTAAACACTAAACTTCACTGCTGCCTAAAAAGACTTGAATAAAAGAAAAAGAAAAAAAAGAAAAAAATATTGCACACGTACAGGTCTTATTTGAATCCATTTGTCTTTTTGAAGCACAACTCTTCCAGAATAAAGTCTTACCAGCTAAAATGTGCCAAAAAATATTATATATATATATAGTATGTAAAACCATGAATTGTGTATTTTATATCATAAATTTAACTATAATTGTAATTTTGTATTATTTTACAAATTTATGTACATATTATTATTATTATTATATTATTTTGTTTTATATATGGGAAATACACACACACACACACACACACATATATATATATATATATGTATGTGTATGTATGTGTAATATTAATGTTATATTTTGTTCAACTGCTCATTTTAGCAGCATTAGATTTTGTTGTGTGCCCACTCTAAAATTCCAAATGCCTCCTTAATATATTAATCTTGGCACCAACTCTACAAACACCTTGCTATTTGGCATGTAACAGCATATAAAACATCCGCTCTAAATGTCCTGTAAAGAATCTGTGTTTACAGCAAAGTTGAGGAATCTGTCCCTGAAAAATCAATCAGAGCCTCCCCACAGAATCTTCAGATGGTTTGAAGCCTTTTTCGTGGTAACTTATTAGACCTGTCTTCCCAATTCAGCGCATTTGCATGTGGATTGTAGATCAATGCTCACCTGCCAATGATGAGGCGTTCTGTCCTAAATCATCCTCGCTCCCATGGGCCGCAGTGGATTTGTAATACAATCCCCTCACCAGCCTTTTGAATCCGTGCCCTGCATTAAATCAGGTATTATATGACTAACGGCTGTTTTTGTATTAATCCCTTATTAATATGAATTCCAGAGGCAGGCTGTAACTGGGCAGTCTGGGTGGACCGATGATGTTGTCATAGTCGTCCCAAATCAGAAGCATGACAAAAATCGATGATGTGCAGAAACACATTGTGGGATCAGCATGAGAAAACAAAACCTGCACCTGTTGAACAGATCAGGATTCACAAATGATCTGTATCAGTAGCACCATAAATCATCTCGATTAGATTTTAATGGACATTTGTGGCTGCTACTCATGGTCGAGTCACATGGAATTGGCTGTGGATTTTTATTGGATCAGAAAGAAACAAGGTGGAGATTTGATGTTAAGAGAATATTTGAAATTATTCACTAAAAAAAGACTAAATAACCCAGCATTTTTCTATTATTTAAAATCTGTCCCATGCCAAAATGATATTACACTGAAAAACATTAGGTGTTAGATTTACTTCGAAACAAATCTCTCTCAGAAATTGCTATTCAATTTCACAAATAGTTACAAAAAAAAAGTATCACATTTAATTAAACATTTAATCATTTAGCTGATGCTTTTATCCAAAGCGACTTACAAATGAGAAGAACAATAGAAGCAACCGGACCAACAAGAGAGCAACAGTATACAAGTGATGTGACAGGTCTCAGTTAGTCTAGCACAGTACACATAGCAAGATTTATTTATTTATTTGTTTATTTATTTATTTGTTTGTTTGTTTGTTTGTTTATTTATTTATGCATTTGTTTGTTTGTTTGTTTGTTTGTGTGTGTGTGTGTGTGTGTGTGTGTGTTTGTTTGTTTGTTTAAATAAATAAATAAGAAAAAAGCGAATAGAATATGTAAGTGCTAGTATTAATTGGTCAGGTGCTGACAAAAAAAAGATGTGTCTTTAGATGATTTTTGAAAATGGCTAAAGACTCAGCTGCTCGAATTGAGATAAGCAGGTCGTTCCACCAGCTTGGAACAGTCCAAGTAAAGGTCCGTGAGAGTGATTTCGTGCCTCTTTGGGATGGCACCACGAGGCATCGTTCACTTACAGAACACAAGCTTCTGGAGGGCGCATAAGTCTGAACTAGTGAGTTTAGATATATTGGTGAAGAGCCAGTGGTTGTCTTGTAGGCAAACGTCAGTACCTTGAATTCTATGCGAGCGGCTACTGGCAGCCAGTGCAAGCTGATGAAGAGAGGTGTGACGTGGGCTTTCTTCGGCTTGTTGAAGACCACTCTTGCCGCAGCATTCTGGATCAGTTGCAGAGGCTTGATAGTCTGAAATAGTATTATCTTGTAAAATGTACTCCAATAATCTTTGTTTTACTTACAACTTCAAAAAAATCATTATTTTTTTTATTATTTTTTTTTTTCCGTGTACAATACGAAAAATAAGCATTAAATAAGTGTGGAAATAATACAATTAAATATTTTTCTTACATCCAAAATGGCTTTAAATATAAAACTGACATTGACATTTTGAAGGAAAAAAATGTACTTGTAAAACATACTGCAGTAATTTTTGTTTTACTCACAACTTTGGCAAATCATTTGTATAGTGTACAGTATACACAAAAAAGAACTAGAAATTATTTAAATTATTACATTTATTTAATATTTAATTCATATTTATTTATTTATGTATTTATTTGTATTTTTTTCCTAAGTATTTTGTTGAATGGACTGAATAATAAACATCTTTAAATAATATGTCAGTTTAGTTTTAGACTAAAAGTGCATGTCACCAGAAGGCTCAAGTCATGACCGTAAAAATATAATAGTGAAAATATTTATTTTATTCAAATATCTATTGCAATATCACTGTTCTAAAATGAAAATGAAGAAAAATAAATAAATTTCTTTAATACAAAAATGGCTTTGAATATAACTGACATTGTTAGAAGTTAAGGAACAGGATTGTTCATAACATTTTTCTAAACATTGTGTTAAATGGATTAAATAATGAACATCTCTAAATGTCTTTGCTGCTGATTTGAAGTTAACAAAAGTCAACTTTCATTTCAGTCGGCCGGCCGGCTCTCCTCCCAGTAGATTAGACAGTGGTATAGCATGACTGATGTAAATCTATACATCCTGGTCTGATTGAGCCGCCATGTATCGGTCATCTCCAGGGAGGATCAGCCGGCTACTGCGAACCTGAGAAAGACCGGCAGTGAAAGACGGGAGAAGCGGCGCCAATTCTAATAAGAGAGCACGGGCCTTAAGAAACCACTAATAGTTGCTAAAGTTTCCCGTCCCATGAGCCTTAGCAGCAGGAGAGAGGGAGCCGAGTAGACGGCTGGTAATCAATGTCAGGCTGCTGCTGGTGTGTGTGTGTGTGTGTGTGTGCGAGCGAGCGAGAGAGAGAGAGAGCCAGAGAGACTGTGCAGGGTTCTGAATATTAATGTCCATTTCCGGCATGAAATACAGTAGCCTTGTTGGCTTGAACTGGCCTCACACTTCAGCAGACCACTGCCGTCCATGAGCGGTTTATCAGTAATTAGGTTTGTCTGTGGGACAGAGTTCTCTGAGTGGACGGGGCTTCTGTAGGTCATGTGTATCAAGCCGTTACACTGAACAGCTCAAGTGAAGAAAGCTATTATTCATAACACTATTAGATTATTGCTAATATTTTTTTCTTAAACTGAGGTTAGTAAATAATTGGCATTGTATATTGAAAATATTGTTGGCTCTTTGATTAATTGGTTTTGTTCCTATTTTGCAAGTCGCTTTAGATAAATGCTTCTGCTAAATACATAAATCCATATCTATATCATTGTATTTAGCAGATTATTATTATTATTATTGTTATTTATATATTTATATAATAATATTTATATTATGCATGTTTATTTCATGTTTTAATTATTAAATATTTGTTGACATTGCTGAAGGACTCGAGGTCTCACTGAACTAATTATTAAATATTTGTTGATATTGCTGAAGGACTCGAGGTCTCACTGAACCAGCAGCCTTCTGTCTTCTCACCCTGGGCCTAAACCACTACACCATCAATTCCCTGCGAGTAGAGTTATGGAAGAAAGTTCATGTTTGAACTCTCGTAGCTCAGGATAGTTTTTTATTCCTCACCCACATTGTAAATGTCCACAGTCCGCTTCACTGCATGATATTAGAGTTTGTACACTCTGCGTCTTTGACAAGTGAGAAATTTCCATGTTTTCCATGACCTCTGTGAAACAGTGCTCGCCTCTTTCTCCATTTACGATGGCAGCAGCAATGTGGTCTTCACGGCAAAACGGCTGTTTGCAATTTTCCGAAGTCCACTTGAGAAGCAGAGGTCATTATTTGAATGAATTTAGAATGATGGAGTTTACATGCGCTCAGACATGTTTACTTTCGCTCTGTTTTCCATGCCTCCCATTGTGACCGGTGATGCCCGGCTCCAAATGAGACCAGACAGATCCGGGAACACACGCTTCCAAGGGCTCGTCTGAATGATGCTTGAGCTCTGCTTGCCAGTCCTGATCTTGGGCATGATACAGGAGCTGTTGACTTTGGGAATCGCACTTAGTCTACAAGGTGGCTTGGTGGAGAACAGGTTTGGAGTCAGGCGCTCTTGGTGGTGCTCGTTCTGCGGCGGCGTCCGCAAGGCTCATCCATCTTCTTGCCACTCCAGTGCCGGCAAAGCAAACAGAGAGAACAAGCCCCCCATACAGTCAGGAACCCCCAGGATCCAAGCGCTCTCCAAAACAGCGGCACTGATAATAAGACCAGCCAAGATGTGTGTGTGGAGTATGAAGAAAAACATTGAAATCAAACTCCCATTTATTTCACTGCGTAGACTTTCCATCATGCTCAGTGCACTTTGAAGATGTTCTTCTCCTCTGCGTAATTCACTCCACGAGGCTTGAAGAGTGTGTGTTCTGAGCTAAATTATGTGTATTTCTCTTTTCTTATTTATAATCTTATGAGGGCCACCATGGATTCTTACTCTTTCCAAGCAATGTGCCTAAAACACTCAACACAACACAAACTTCTGAAAACAGGCAGGACACGCACCTTAAAGGGGTCATATGATGCGATTTCAAGTTTTACTTTCTCTTTGGAGTGTTACAAGCTCTTGGTGCATAAAGAAGATCTGTAAAGTTGCAAAGACTAAAGTCTCAAATCCAAAGAGATATTCTTTATAAAAGTTAAGAGTTAACCACGCCTACCTAAAACGGCTCGTTCTAACACGCCCCCACATATCTACATCACTATGTGGAAATATTAGCATAATACATATTCTGTTACACCAAATACATAAAATAATGATCTTTAAAATAACATCATATGACCCCTTTAAAAGCAGCGTTCACTCACAAAATAAAAAATTTGTCATAATTTACTTAGACTGCAGAAAATGATTTTCTTATTTAGTATTTTTTGTTTTGTTTTACTGTGAAAATATCTAAACATTCTTAAATCAATATACATTTACTGGAGATGGAAAATGACAAGATAAGAAGTCTTGTTTTCTGGAAAAAAAAAAGTGATCAAAATGAAGCGAGTTTATGTTTAAAACCCACTGATCTATATAATTTCTCTCAAAAACTCAAATAACTAGGTACTAACCCTGAACCTACCCCTAAACCTAACCCTACCCCATGTAGTTACCTTGTATTACTAGAACTTTCTTAGGTAAGTGCACTGTGAGTACATGTAAGTACACGTACTGTAAAATAAAGTGCAACCAAAAGTCTTATAAGAGCTTATAAAGACAGTCTATATGGCTTGTTCATTATATATCTAGTAGTGTAGTAGTGTAATTTTATAATGCTTTTATGATAATTTAATTGTGCTTTCACAACATTTTTAAAGGTTGAATGAAAGGTTGGATAAATATTTATTTGTTTGTTTATTTGTGTGCATTCTTGATATGAATATATAAACTTAGTACTATTAATAAATAGTAATAAATTATAAATTAAGTTTTTGTTTTTCAAACTTTATTATTATTATTATTATTATTATTATTATTATTATTAGGAACAGTGTCATTGTACAAAGTGTCCAAAGTTTTAGTTTATGCATGACATAAGAGTAAGTTTATTTATTTATTTATTTATTTGTGTGTGTGTGTGTGTGTGTGTGTGTGTTCATTTATTTTCTGTAAACTATCTTTTTAAGTGGCATCCTCTGAATGCCATTTAATTTGAATATATGAACTTTTTCAAACTGTAGTGGTCATAATACTTTTCTTCTCAGAAACAGTGTTAT
The DNA here is from genome assembly GCF_001515625.1 of Sinocyclocheilus rhinocerous. Lineage (NCBI taxonomy): Eukaryota > Metazoa > Chordata > Actinopteri > Cypriniformes > Cyprinidae > Sinocyclocheilus > Sinocyclocheilus rhinocerous. The sequence continues at coordinate 3,173,254 of NW_015647124.1, forward strand.
TGCACAGAGTGTCCACAGTTTTAGTTATATATTTTTCTTTAAAAAAGATGATAGCACAAAGATGAATGCTCTTTATTGTCACATCATTTTGTCGCACACCTTCCCCGTCTGTCTTCTTTTGCCCCAGGGCAGCTTGGGTTTGTAGCTTTATTTGACATGCATTACCACAGCCATTGAGAACACAGCCTCTTTTAGAGTTGTTGCCTGGAGCTAAAAGAGAGCTATATCGTTCAGCACTTGATGTGGCTATCATAATACTTCGTCCCAGACAGACCTCGTGCCCTGGCAGAAACCACAGACTGCACTGCGACACAGTCGCTGCAGCTTTAACAGTGAAACTCGACCCGTGTTTCCCTCGAAGAGTGGTGTGAGTAACAGTATTCTCTGTACCTGAACACACTGGCCTATAGTGAGCGCTGAGGTGAATGAGTCTCTGTGCAGGTCTAACTGGCCTGTTAGGCCGCTCGCTCGCCTCCTAAATATAGAACAACAACAATGGAAAGAGGAAGTACTCGACTGATGCTGAGATAGAGCTGTCACATTCACGTTTGGACTTACACGTTTGTTGACATGCAGTGTGAGCGCGTTGACAAATATGATCACGTTAAACACTAGTGTAAACACAACCTGACTTACTGGAAGTGATATTGGATCTCTGTGACCTGTCCATGTATTTTTGAATAACCATACAGTAGTAAAATTGTCTCTTAAACATCTCAAAAGATAACAGTCAACTTCTGATAAAATCATTACAAAGGATAACTTGTAAACATATATTATATTATATATTAGTATAGTACTCCCTTGGTGATTTCTGATTTTAACAAAGTGTTGTGATTAAGTCTGTCAATAAATTCTAGTTTTATTATCTAAGATATACTGATTGATTAATCAAATTATGCACAATTGATGCAAATTATCAATATTGGATAAGAAAAGCCTCCGAATTAAGATCATGGAATGGAGTTCAATGGCGTTTTAGCATTTCTTAAAAAAAAATAAAAAATAAAAAATAAAAAAATAAATAAATGGTATGTTGGGGGCATGACTGATTAATTTTCTTAATGCATTTTTAATATATATAATTAAATTCACTAAATGAACAAATGGTTTCCATAGTTACGACTATTTTTTTTTTTTACATTTTTTATTATTTTAAATGTAAATGTATTTATTATTAAGGAAATTCTTTCAGGCAAAGAATTGCCTGGGTCTTCGTCCAAGTTTCATTTATGTACTGATTTTTATTTATTGATTTATTTACGATCAAGAGATACAAACAAATTAAAGAAAACACATATTTTTAAAGACGATATCGATAGCAAAGTGAACAAATGCAAACAAATGTACATAAATAACATATATAATATCTGATCAGGCATCTTAATGCAAAAGCAATACTAAATAATATTTTATATTATATAACATGTATAACATTCATGCTTTTAATGTCCAATCTTTTAGATTCAAATTATTGTATTAAAGGAACAGTTCACCAAAAAATCTACATTTGCTGAAAGTTTACTCATGCTCAGGCCATCCCAGAAGTTAAGTCAATGGCCTGAAGTTAAACACATATTTTCCGATGGACATCTGTTTGGAAGGATTGTGGATGTGGATTACGTGTGGATTATTGTGATGTTTTTATCAGCTGTTTGGACTCTCATTCTGACGGCACCCATTCACTGCAGAGCATCCATTGCTGAGACACTGATGCAATGCTACATTTCTCCAAATATGATGAAGAAACAAACTCATCTATATCTTGTATGGCCTGAGGGTGAGCACACTTCCAGAAAATGTTCAATTTTAAATGAACTATTGGTTTAACTATTCCTCAAACCAGTCAGGAAGTTCCATCATTACTGCCCACATTAATGCAATACATATTTCACCTGCAGATTTTACTATTTCGGGTCAGTTTTTGAATCGCTTACACTCTTAAAAAGTTAATACTTTATTTTAGTAGTACACTTACTTTTCCACCCATGTCTACATTTTAAAATAATTTGTGTCTTGCTTAAATGCCCCAAAAATTGCCAAGTAATAAAAATGTCCCCTTATCTTTCCTTTACTTATATATTCTAAGTGTTTCATGCCAAGCCGTACACCATATGGAAAAGAAAACGGACAGCAAAAATACTCATGGATAATTACTGAAAATGAGCAGTAATGAGCAATATCCGTGCATATTTAGGCCGGATCATAAATAGACCTGACAGAGAGAGGGGGAGAAATTAACCTGCGTTAATAGCGTTACGCTCCATCTTACTGAAATCCATCTTTCAGCTGTAAAATCGTAAATGCAGACTTTTTCCTTTTCCACTTTTTCATTGGTTATTAGTAATACTGTTTCCTTACAAAGTATCCACACCTATGTAACTTTAGAAATCTTTACAATTTTGTCTACGTGTTATTTCTTATTCAGCATGGACTCATTGACGTCATAGACTCTTGTTCCAAAAATAAACCTGGAGGAATGAGGGAGGGGATGAATTTGAGGGGGATTCAGGAAACCACTTGCATATTATTCTGGTTTAGGAATATGCGCCATAACATTTTTTTGATAGAAAAGATCACACTGGCATCCGAGGTTCACATAAAGCATGAAAATCATGTTCGGGTTTCTGGCTTACTTGAAATGTGAGCTGACGGTTGGGAACATGTTGAAGTCGGAAAGATGATCGATTTCTTGTAAATTGTGCCCTTGTAAACCCTTATCCAGCAAACCCAAATCCGCAAACCCTTATCCAGCAGCCCACTTGCTAAGAACTTCACACTGTAACATTACACTCTCGTAGCAAACTGTTCCGATCATATAGACTCCGTCTGACGCAGCTGTCGCTAACAAACTATGGCACGGTAACTGGCATGTTTGCAGGGTGAAAGTGGAAATTAATTTGATCCTGACCACTTTTTGTTGTAGAATTCACTCTTGGTTATTGCAGCAAGCTGTTCATTGAATCCACTATAAGTTGCCTCATGTGCCTCGTATATACGATTTTGGCTAGACTATTTGGATTGTTGAGGTCTTTACGGAAAGTCACTTTCAAACCAGATACTCTCTTTTCTTTGTACCACTTTGTTACACTCCAACATAGTGTTAAATCCATCATAGGCACTTTGGAAAAAACATGCATCTACCTACATTTGTGCAAAACTCCAAAAACATACCAATATGTAAAATTCACTGCAGTTTCCAGATGAAATGAACACTAGTGGCAGTAAAACACCAACAACCTTTTAACACAAATTATTATTTCAGGGGCAGATTGTTGATTAATAAAGACTTATTTCCATGCAGTACTTTTACCATAATGCATGATGTATAAAACAAACACCTTTTGACGTTTGCATCACTTCAACAGCTCCATATGTTTGGCTTTTCTGATGTAGTAAACTTGCTTGGTTGCGCGCCCGGTACAGCATTGCACTCATGATGCAAAGTGGTCAGTAGGAGTCCGTCAAACACGAGTCACGATAAAACAGTTCAAAGATTTGTAGAAGCAAAATAAAATGTCATGGTTGCTTCAGCAAATATTACTTTCAAACGTGTTAATTGAACACGCTTTTAGCGCCACTCACTGGACATTTTACTTTTAAAGTGTCATGAAATGTGCAAGGTAATATAATTTTTATCAACTAGTGAAAGAGTCATTTTTTGGGCATTTTAGAATATTCCAGACATGAAAATGTACATAAATATGGTCTCCAGCCATCTAAGGAATGAAAATGTCACAGCTCCTCTGTCTTTCTCTGTCAAGCGACAGATGCTGCATGTTTTCGAAGGGTTAATTTTGAACACAACATTGGGTGAAGGGTGAACTGGGTGTGTGTGAGCCTACAGATCGCCGTGACGACAGGGTCTGGTGGGTGACCCCCAGAAGCCAGATAGGGCCCTCATCTGGGTAGAGAGGTGAAAAGGTAAAATCAACCTCTGGAGTTTCCCCCCTTTCCCCTCATTTAGACCGGCAGCTCGGACCAGCACCGTGTGGGTTTATGGGCCTACAACACTCTCAACACGCCCAGGCTTGGCGACAGACTTTATTGCCATTTTCTAATTAAAGAAACCATAAAATCAGAGGGGGGTACCTCAAGTCTGTGTTGAAGTGAAATCACCATGGCTTCAGTCGGCTGCATATGTGCAGGATGTCTTCCATAGCCCCACATATGGAAACACACAGGTTGTGAGAGTTAAAGTTAATGGGGAGTTAGAACCGAAACCGGTCACATTTCCACTCACAGTGCTATAGGGGACACCGGGGATAGTTGTCAAACTGCAAAGTTGCCAAAACTTGCAGTAACTTTGAGGTTTAGAGACAGAAATTCACAAATGCTTTGCTTTGTCTGGCAATGGTTTTGTACGTTGATTTCAAACCCCTACTTTGAAACCTTAAATTAGATGATTTTTTTTGTTAATTACATCCTCCTAAAATCAATATAATAATTTAAATATCATATTTTATTCATTAAATACTCTCTGAAATATATTTAGGAAAGAGCCAGCTACTGTATAGGAAAATTTCTAATTAAAAAGTGTGAACAGTGTTTTAGAACAATATTTAACAAGAGTATTTTTAGCACTGTTAGAGCATGTTGTCACATTTCTTTCTTTCTTGCTTTCTTTCTTTACAGTTTTATTGCATTACTTGCTGGCCAAAACAGTAGTATGATACCGTATTTTGTTATGTATGCTGGCTATTTCATTTATTGTACTGTTTAATTTGATTTATTGTACTGTAATAGGCTGTTTATTGACAGGTTACATTGTGACAACTTACCCCATTTAATATTACCACTACTGACACTTTTACTACCAGTAAGATAAATACGATTTTTTTACACTACCAGTTATAGTCAGTCTTTTTTTATTTTTATTTATTTTTAAATATAATAATTTTAGTATTTCTGAAAGAAGTGTCTTCTGCTTACCAAGGCTGCATTTATTTAATGAAAAATACAGTAAAAACTGTAATATTGTGAAATATTATTATAAGTTCAAATAGCTGTTTTCTATTGAAATATATTTTAAAATGCAGTTTACTCCTTCAAAATGTAATTTAGTCTTCAGAGTCATGTGATCCTTCAGAAATCATTGTAATATGCTGATTTTTTTTTTTCTTTTTTGGACCATATCAGAGGTCAGTTCTTTAATAATCGGCGAGTCTAAATTTCTGGTAGAAAGAAAGAGGCATTATGTTGAACTTATGGAAGTGCGTGCCCTGGAGACAGAGATGACAGTGTGGCAAGGAGACAGTGGTAAATGTGTCATCTCTCTCAAAAAAGCAGGAAAAACAGATGCATAAATAGTCTGACATTCGTCGTTGTCGGAAAGAACGGACATTCATACTTTATTATGTCTATTTTTTTAAATTACAAATCATATTTTTAATGAAAAAAGACATAAAACCTTCATATATATGCCAAATGCAATATGTAGACCAATTAGACATTTTTTTTTTTTTTTCAAAAGACAGTTCTTTTAAAGGAAGATTTGCAAATTGTCCCCTAACCATGGCGAAATGAATTAATAGGCCAGTTTCTGTGATGTCATCAGACCTGAGCCGCTCACTGAGGCGTCTGTGGCAGTGCCTGAGTCAGCCTAGGTAATGACAGCCTCCATCATTTTTTCCATCCCAAGCCTCACCCCAAAGACCTGCCCATCCATCAGCCAGTAATAGACTGGGACAGGCCTCTCCAGAGACCCCATACTGCCCTGAGGCTGAGGTACCAAACACCTTTTACCATGATACTCTTGATGTTTTTCAACTGTGCCAACTAACACCGGCCTATCTGAGCCCCTAAACTAACAAATGTCACCCTCTGTTTCCCTTCGCTTTAGTGTCCTCTCTCTAGGGACGCAGCGCAGTAGTAAAGGAATGTTCATGTGTAGTTTTCTAATTAACAAGCTGTGTTCCTGCAACCCTTGAGCTCCTGCTCTTGGTTTTATTGTGTTTTGTGATGTTCTGACCCCCGCAGGGTGACTCTAGTGGAAATGATGACATTCTGTTGGAAATTGCTTCATCTTTGCAATACGAGTAGTTCAAGATCGCTGTGATTGAGAACTGAGTGGAAATAACGAGTAACAAAAAACGTGTTGCTTCCTGATCGATGTTCAGGAAATTCAGTCATACCAGTGCAGGAATAGTAAAGTTATTTATATAATGGAACGTGTTGCATAATGGCAGGTGTATTACTTGAACCATTCTGTCCGTCTGAAAAAGTCCAGCGGAAAAAGCATTGTCACTACATGCAAATGCTCTGTCCATTAAATGTGTGTCAAGGCAGAGTTTTTTAGTTAATTATCAATGAGCAATACAATACATTTGACTTTTATCACCATTTATTTCATATGTTAGCATCATATGACATAAACTGTCAATTTTTGATAGTTTGCTGTGAAGGAAACACCGTGTCTACGTAAAATAAATATATTAATTAATACAAAACAAATAAAATAAAATAAAATAAAATAAAATAAAATTGCGAGGTATTGTCAGGAATTTTTTTTTTTAAATGTAGATTTAAAAAAATACATTTTTTTAAAATTATAATTATATTTATATTTTCACAATTATGTGACACATGAAGCCCTGTAAGCTTATATGCACTGTATATGTGTATATATCAGCATATTAGAATGATTTCAGAAGGATCATGTGCCACTGAAAACTGGAGTAATGATGCTGAAAATTCAGGAATAAATTAAATTTTAAAATATGTTAAAATAGAAAACAGTTATTTTAGATTGTAATAATATTTCACAATATATTTACAGTATTATTATATTACATATATATATATAATATATTTTTACCATAGTTTTGATCAAATAAATGCAGGCTTGGTGAGCAGAAGAAACTTCTCTCAAAAACATTTGAATTATTCCAAACTTTTGTGTGTGTGTGTGTGTGTGTGTGTGTGTGGTGTGCAGTGATAGCAAACACAGCATCAGAGCTAAAACCTAAAAATTTACCTCTGGAAGGGTTGATTTTTAACTGCATTATGGAAACCAAGTCAAAGCATCTGTATTCGACTATTTAACATGTAATGAATGCTCATTTTTCTCTTATTTCCTTTTTCCTACTCCCAGACTGAAATGTTGTTCTTGTTACTTTTTTGTTCTTTTTAACAAAATAATGACTTCCAGATTTGTCAAGGGAACGCCAAGTCACATACAGACCTAAAAATACTAGAATCAAATCTTTGAAATTTTAATTTTTCTTTTGCCTACACAGCATAATTGCCGTACCCATCATGCCACACACAACCCGTGATTTCACAAGTGTGCTGCGGATCAGTTTGCAACTCATCCGTCTAATTGAATCTATTGCCATTCTTGTGTCTAAAACCTGAGACACAGCTACAGAGATACCATCAAATGTTTGAAATATTTAATGTAGCAAAACCTGAATCATCTCTGTTTATTTAACCTCCACTGAGTTTCCAGTCACATAAAACATTGAGAAACTTTCCAGACATAGTATTTGGGTTCAACTTCACTGAAAACAGGTTAAGAAATGCATAGGAAGCATGCCATTTAAAAGTCAAAGAATAATAATAATTAATAAAAGATGGCCATTTCAAAAGATAAAATCATTTATATGTCATTCGTCACCCTCAACCCATCTGAGGCTTTGAGTTTTTCTCTAAACTTTGTATGAGCTGTTGTGTTGAGCTAGGAAAGTCTTTAAATACAAGGAAACTGCACATTACTTTATTTAGCTGTCGGAGGTCACAAAGTAAATGTAATATACAGTACCAGCCTGTGGAGCAGCATTAAAACCTCACCAGCTCGCCCAGATTGAACCTGACTGGTGAAGTTGTGGTTTGCTCATGTGAGTGCTGGGTAGCGTTTCTAAAGCATGTGCTGCAGACTCACACTCTGTGGTTTGAGAGTGGGTCCGGATCACATGCTGAAGCACAGAGCTGTCTGACATGTCCAATGATAGGGGGCGCACTGCGCTGACTCAGCTCTTTTTCCATCACGGTGTTCAGCTTTGTTCTTGACGTTTAACCGCGAGGCCAGGGCCCTGTCTGTGTCTTGGGCAGACTGGGTTCCTCGAGTTATTAAAACTGGGACGTGATGAACATTTGCTTTCACTTCATTTTCTTCATTTGTTTTTCGCATTCATTAGGCTTTACCAGAGGCATCAGGGCCTATGAATATGGATTTTTGACTGCAACATCATGTAAAATTTATATATATATCATGCTTTTGAAAAAAAAAAAGTATTTTATGTTACCAAGGATGGAGTTATTAGTTTAAAATTACAGTAACAACAGTAATATTGTGAAATATTATTATAATTTTATTGCCATTTTATTTTATTATTATTTTTTTTTTTAGAAAATAGAATTTATTCCTGTGATGCAAAGCAGAATTCTCAGCAGCCATTGCTCCAGTCTTCACATTCTAATATGCTGATTTGCTGCTCAATTATTATCAATTATTATTGATGATCAGTTATTAATAATAGTCAATCAATGTTAAAGACTGTTTTTGCTGCTTAATATTTTTGTGGAAACTGTGCTACTTTTTTCAGGATTCTTTGATGAATAAAACATTATTCAAACATTATTATTTTTTATTATTACAGATATATAAATTTTTAATATGACTGTTTTTCTGTATTTTTGATAAAAAAGCAGTCTTTGTGAGAATAAGAGACTTATTTAAAAACATTAATAACATCAATAATATCAGCTTTATTTTTTTTACCATTTATTTATTTATTCATTAATTTATTTATTTATGTTAATTGAAACAAATCTTAAAATAAATAAATGTTTAAATAAATAAGACACTCATGGTGCATGCTAATAAGCAACTAGTTAATAATGAGAATTGGTCTCTAAAGTAAAGTGTTACCACATATATCTAAACTCTTTTAAATAAGGAAAAATGACTAAATGCACCTTTGAAACATCACTTTGAACATGACAGTGTTTTATTACAGTAAAACACATGGACCCAGAGATGTCCTCAGAGGACTTACAAGAGAAACACAAGCAGTAGACTCTCTCTCTCTCTCTCTCTCTCTCTCTCTCTCTCTCTCTC
>NW_015647124.1:3182410-3186387 GCF_001515625.1 Sinocyclocheilus rhinocerous
GGGGGGGGGAATGTTACTCTGACTTACTGGGCACCATCAAAGTGACGGTTAAGTGTAACAGTGCTGCTCATTACACATAAACAGGTGTGTGTCATCAGCCCAACCCATCCACATGTGGGTGCTACACCAGTCAGCTGACGTCCTGGTTATTTTTAGTGCAAGCTGCTTCCAGCATATGAGGTCACTGACCCAGAAAACACCCAGACACAACAAAAGATCATGTTACATTTCTGGGTGTGAGCAAAACAGACAGAGTGACGATGTGGGAAAAAACGTAACATCCACAGACATCAGAAGGACATGAAATCTCTTCCTGATTTCGCCAGGATAATTATTTTCTGAGCATAATACTCTGCTAAACGCATTGTCTGTGTCTGTGAGCTGTCCGTGTGGAATTCTGGCTGCTTTTGAGGAAAGTTTTTATTTTGGACTGTTTTCAATCTCCTCTCTTGGTTTGGACCCAAAGCGGCAGACTGTGTGTTTGTCATGCGGTGGGTACGGAGGGGGCGTTCGTGCCCTTCGCTCTTAAAGAAAGCGGCTCGTTGCCAAAAATCTGTGAAAGTCACTTATCGGTGTAACATTGGTTGGGTATAGCGTAGGACTGAGCTGGTGGAAGCGTGACTTTGGGGACGACGCAACATATGTATATTGGCTTGTGCTTTCCCTCATACACAGTCACAAAAACATTGCCACAAAAAAACTCTTTGACTTTTTACTATCTTTATCTAAGTTCTTTTAAATATGCTATTTTTTTATTTGTAACTTTAGCATATCATTCTCAATCAAAGTAAAAAATAACTTTTTGAGTCACACGACATGATTAAAATTTTTTTTTAAAAAGTGTCATAAAAAAGGCAATAAAACATTACTGGATCGATGACTCAACCTTTTGTCCTATCTGGTAATTAATTAAAAAAATACACTAAAAATGGGTTCAGGTTGTAGGTGCAATGTGTAACTGACCTTAACTAACACACGTTTAAGGGTATGCAGGGGTCCTTGTTCTTTGCATGTTTTCTGCATGTCGGTTGCATCACATGACTTTGATTTGGCATATATATAGTATATATATATATATAATTTTTTTTTCAACTTCTTTCCCCATTTTTAATATGAACCTCAGAACCTCTGAGAACAGAACCTCAAATCATTAATGCAATAACGTTTTGTTGATTTTTATGACTATTTATTTTTTTCAACTTCTGTCGCTCAACTATTCAGTGGTACTGAATTATATGGATCCTTCAGAACAATATGCAGAGCTGCTGGTGCTGCACCACTAGGAACAGCACAACGTTTTACAGATGTGTTCACATTTTACAATTACCAAGAGCTATTCTGGTGTTTAGGAATAATAGCATCTGTCCCATCAAACTTGTATGTGGCTCCACTTCATTGTTCTAGTCTTTATTTGGCATATCAGCAGCTGACAAACATCACCTACCACCATCTATCACGAGGCCCCGTGTCCATCCGTCGGTCTCGCTGTCCCCTTGCTTTTCCAGGATGAATGCTCAAGATCCTGTTGAGTATCAGACAAATGGGTTTTTTACTTATTTCATTCCCACTAGTCTTTGGGAGCTGTGACATGACACACTCTTCCCACATGAGCACCAAGCCGCCTTTCACCTGGGTTTATTTACACTATCATTAGAGAGGGAGAGGTTCCCCTGACCAGCTCCATCAGAACACTCTCTCGCTCTCTCCGACTCCCACTTACCTGACATTGATCCTGTGGAAAAATATACAGAAGACTCACTTAGTTCTGAAACACTTACATTCACACACACACTTACACAGAGTTAAAAATATGCATTTGCAATTTCTTTGTTTTACTGCGCTTACATGTATAAAATGGAAAGGCCAATTAATAAGTCACATTAGATTAGATAAATGTTTTTCTCTCTCTCTGCAGGTTTTATGCATTTTGTTTGCACCACTTGTCTTCAATTTAGCGGTTATTTGAAATATCAATAAGCAGTGAAGCACTAACTATTTATTTGTTTATTTATTTATTAAATAGTGCACATTAAAAAGATTCATTAGAAACTTCTTTATTTTGCTGCGCCATTTAATAAGTCAGATTAGATATATTTTGTATTTGGTATTTTTTTCTCTGCATGACTTAGATTTGTTTTTTTGTTTTTTTATCGATAAGCTGAGAAGCATTTTTGTTATTTTTTATTGTTCTGAAACATTGACACATACACACACACTTAGAGTTAAAAATGCATTTGCATTTTTGTAAAATTAAAAAGCCATTTAATAAGTCAGATTAGATTTGCTTTGTATTTTGGCTACTGGATTCAAGCTGTCTATAAGCAAGACTGTATTTGAATCAGATTTAGACGTTGTGGCAAACTGCACATGGCGAGGTCAAGAATTTTGTGTTTCACGCTTCTTGGCAATTCGGTGTCAATTTCAGAACCATGCAACCCCAGTGTTATTTTGGACAGGAGTATTTCTGAACACGCTCGGAAATGAGGATTTTGACTGATTCAGGCTTTGGCAGGTAAGAGCATACGCGGGACAAACACAACCATTTGAAAAAAAAGATGTGGCTCTCTAAATTTAAGTGCACTTAACTGCCTTGTTACGGGATCCTCGGTCTGTTTAGGTTGTAAGGTTTCTGCCGGTTTCTGCCAGCTGTACAGAGTCCAGTTTGAGGAAACCATAGAACATATTCTGTCTAAAAGAACAGATACGATTGTGGTGTGCAGAGAAGAATTTGTTGGTATAGAGTTCAGAAGTCAGAAAACTCGAGGTAACTAGCAGCTGAAAGCAGAGATCAACAGTAAGCTTTTTGTTTTTCTGCTTGCATTCTTAAGTCAGTAGATCAGTTTTCCACTTGCCCTACAAAAAATGTAACTGGCCCCCAACATAAAAACTAAATTAAATTATTAAATTAAATATTTAGTGCCTTAAAATTACACATACATTTTGATTCCACTTGATATGACTCCTCTAAGATTGTCTGTTTTTTTTTGTTGTTTTTTTTTAGAATTTAAATGCACAATATAATATTTACATTTATGATGTAACTTTTCTTATTGTTAGTCACTTTTCATACATATATTTATATTTTCCATCAAATGTTGTTTTTTTACACTTTTATTGGAAAATTATGGCATGATGAAACATCACATCACACACACACACACACACACACACACACACACACACACACACAACTAAAGCTACATCTTTAGTCTACACTAAATTATAGAGTAATTTTTACACAGGTACGGCATTTTTATAATGTTAATGGCAGCATCTGGGAAGTGTATACGTACAAGGATGAATTGGATGGATTGCAGATTAATAGATTGAGGTGTTGAGTAGCACAGAGCATATAGAACGGAAAAAAGAGTGTGAATAGGAAGGATGTGCGGATGGATGAGTGGATTGTTTTGGTATTCTCTCATCCTGTGAGGCCCTGTGAGTCAGATACCACATCCTTCAGCTGTACTGAGGTGAAAAGCAGCACTTTTTTCCATCATAAAACAAAAAACATTTAAACATCCTCTGTTTATTCCACACACCTGATTTCACAAGTTTTCCTTCCTTCTGCCTGTTTTGCTGAAGAAGAGTTCCACCAGTTAAACAAAAATCTCATTCCTACTGCGGTTGGTTCATGCCACCTGACAGACATGCAAGCACATATTGCAAAAGATGGTGAAAGTAAAGCATACGTGTGTACACAAATAAGCACAGACATGGATTGTGCTGATCTTCCTGGCTGTCATAGTTCAGTGATGTCATTTGGAAGATCCCTGTTCCAGAGACTGTCAGACAGGTTACGCATCAGACAGGTGCTGCATTCAACACACATTCATGAATGGATCATCGCATCAGAGAGAAAATGCACTGTTTAAACACAGCTTGCTGCCACAATGCTGGACGGAGACATTTTTAGCACATTACTATAGAGTTGCTGAGGTTTTCAGAGTGGCTGCTACATTGTAAAAAAAAAAAAA
>NW_015647124.1:3186506-3190429 GCF_001515625.1 Sinocyclocheilus rhinocerous
CTGCTTCATTTTAAAAAAAAAAAAAAAAAGGAATTGTGGAGAAAATGTAACAATTAAACACAACCTGATGCATTTAGATTTTTAGGTTTTCTCAACTATTTAAAAACTTGTATTAACTTTGTTTGGACAATTTGAATTTGTTCGTTCACTAAATGCAAAATGCCGTATTCAGCCAATAAATTCATCAAGACAAGGACAGATTACATGTTTAATAACTTAGGGAGATAAACGTTTTAAAAAAATAAGGACAAAGACACACACACACACATATGTGTATATACCGGTATATATATATATATATATATATATATATTCCTCCTGCACAGGCTGGTGCATCGGGTGGCTTCTGATTCATCCCATGATAGGCCGACAACACATGAATCATCAATGAATGAGCGGCGCCAGGTTTGCCTCGGCCGGCCTTGCTTCCATTTCCCCTGGGCAGGTCTTCACACTATGGTGGCCTTCGGTAAGCGGCCCAGGGATTGGGGTAGTATATGACTTGCGAACCCGAAGCAGTGTTCGGAAACGATGTTGGCCAAAGGCCGCATGGCGGTGAGGCCGTGAACTTCCTCGTTGGAGATTCGGTCATGATAGTACATTTTTAAGGTCCGGCGTAAATATCTTTGTTGGAAAACTCTGAGCCATGTAGTGATCGCTGCGGAAGACTTCAACGTCTCACTAGTATAGATGGCCATCGGGATGACAATCGAGTTTAGGAGGCGAGTCTTCGTTTGCAAAGCGATGGTCGCTGACCTCCAGATGGGCATAAGCTGTCACATAGTTGCAGACGCTTTTCCAATCCGTCATGAGACGTCCTTGTCCGAGCCGCCGTCTTGGTCTGTAATGCTGCCGAGGTACATCAAATAATCGACTTCTTAAAGCGGTTGCTGAGCAACAAGGACGGGGTTAGGGCGTGGGCATAGCCCACATGAAGGATTTTACTTTTGGAGGCACTGATCCGGAGTCCATATATATGTATATGTGTGTACTGTATATATATTCTTTTGAAATTTTGTCTTAAAGGAATTAGTCACCCAAAAAAATACTCCCCCTCAGGCCATTCATGATTAAGGCATTTCTTAAATTCAAACAGATGATTCCGGCTAAAATACGAGTCCTCTATCCATTATATTGCTTCCTCCAGTGAAAAAGATGTTTTGTTTGAATCAGGAGAGAAATCTGCACAGATCAAGCACCGTTTACAAGCCAAAACAGTCCAAAACAGCTCTAAACAAATATGTGGGTGGATTTTGATGTGAGAGACAACAGGAGATGGACTTTTTCACTGGAGTAAGCGTTATTATGGATTATGGACTCATAAACTAGTCAGAAAGAACAGTTTGAAGTTAAAAACTTTTAATGATGGCTTTGTTTCTTACAAACACACAGCTTTTGGCTGCACAAGATATTAATTGATGGACTGGAGTGTTATAAATTACTTGTGGATTATTGTGATGTTTTTATCAGCTGTTTGGACTCTCAATCTGACGGCACCCATTCACTGTAATGCTGTACTTATCCAAGTCTTTTCCCATGAAGAAACAAAATCATCTACATCTTGGATGGGCTGAGTGTGGGTACATTTTCAGCAAATTTTCATTTTTGGTTGAACTATTCCTTTAGGTAACTGTTTTGTTTCAGGCTTCATGTATATGTACATATATAATTATTATGAAATTGCATATGAGGACCGACATCAAAAGCCTAAATGATGATGATGTGTGAAGCGAACTATGCTGTATTTGTTTCTGAAGGCGTAATCAGTTTACTAAGTAAATATGTCTGGGATAGAGTTTAAGACGATTGCAGACCTCAACACTTCACACAAACCTCAAGAACGATCAACAAATGTAAAAAGATGAGCTCTTAACAGTGACAGTCAGCGGCAATATTTTGAAAACATTAACCTCATAATTTTTCATGCTGAGAAACTCACAAAACCTTAACATTTCATCAGTATCATTACATTTACACATCTTTGTACAGACAGCTGTGTTTAGCCAGTTTGGACAACATTTGGGGGAATTCTGTGTTTTTTTATGCATTTTCAAGTAATTCAGATTTCTCAGTATTTGTGATTCAATATGTCCCGTGTAGGTGGTTGTGTACCCATCTGAGTCAACAAAATCCATCCAGAGGTCTCAGCGATGTTCTGATAACTAGATATAGCCCAGGTCCAGTGTTAGTCTATGAAATTGTATTGTCTGATTGATGAGAAAGTAATTGCACAAGCAGTGTGGAGTGAGTTAATTTAATATCCGTTTATTGTTCGAATTCACAAAATGCCTTAGATAATCATTTGTGCATCGTCATTCAATAGAAGGCTGAAATCAACAGCATAAAAAATAAAGAAAATAGCATTCAGTACACTGACGTGCAAAACCACAGCATGAACATTGGATATCCACGGCAGCATTGACCTCATCAAAGCAAAGACAGCGTGGCACTGTAAATATACATTATTAGGTGACATTTTGTGCGATGATGACTGGAAGACAAATCCAGTTCTTTGCTCCTCACATTTTCCAGTCAGCCTTTGCCTTGAGAAAAGCCATTGGGCTCACGGACAAGAAGAGTGACAAGTTTTCTTCAGTGAATGATTGGTGGTAACTGAGGCCAGTTTGAATGACGGGCAAATTCAAATTAAACATGAAGCTTCAGACACCACTGGATGCGAGTTGTTTCACCACAGGCATGAGAGTTTACCGGTCCAGCCCAATATAAGTTGATCTGTATGGAGAGGTTTGCCTCAGGCGCTGATGTAATTTGGTGGGAGGTGATTTCAAGTGGTTTACTGCATTTTGTGTTTACGACAATCTGGCACAGGTGATGTTTATTTGTACCTTCGAGTTGCAAGGGCCTACAATTAACAGTCATTTGAGAGAGGAAGAGAATGGGAATAATGTATCTAATTATGCTCCATTTGCGTGTGCAAATATTTATACAGACTGATGTTTTTTTGTTTCTTTTTATTCAGGCTTTTTTTGTAATACTGTTCATTTCTTTATTTTTCAATTGCCAAAATAAGCTTGTTTTGGGTTGGTACATTTTATTAGGAAAAGTTAAGCAGTGCCCAGTGTAGGCACCATTACCCTTACATATTAGATTTACGAGTCATATTTAATCATGTGTTTTGGCAAAAGAAAATGTGATATATACAGAGGGTATAGAAAAGAATCAGCCCCCATTAAAATAATCACATTTTGTTGCTTTGCAGCCTGAAATGAAGATGGACACAGTTGTTTTATCCAGCTGTATTTACTCAGTGCAACTTATAACATCCAAGTGACAGATATAACACCAACATGTCAGAAAAAAATAAAGCAAATAAAAAACAGAATCAATGAGTTGGAAAAAGGATCACCCCTTGTGTCAGTATTTTGTTGAAGCACCTTTTGCTTTAATTACAGCCTTTAGTCTGTTGGGATTTGTCTCTACTAACTTTGCACATCTAGACTTTGCAATATTTGCCTGCTCTTCTTTGCAGAACTGCTCAAGTTCAGGTAAATTTGATGGTGAGTGTTTGTGGACTGCAGTCTGAGATCTCTTGACGGTGCCTTGCCACTCATAGTTGATTGTTTGCTTCAGTTGCACTACCAATGCCTGAAATGCTCCAGGAAAGCTCTTTTCATGCTGAGCTGATCAAAATGAGCACAAGCTGATCACAGTTGAAAGTCAAATGTCTTTGTGTGCCACTGAGAAAGTGATCAGCTACACCTGAGTGAGTTTACAAGTCATTTTTAGAAACGGGGTGATCCTTTTTCCAACTCAGTGATTCTGTTTTTTTTGTTTGTTTGTTTTTTGACATGTTGGCGTTATATCTTTCACTTGGATGTTATAAGTTGCATATAAATTTTGATTTATTAATTTATGAGTCAGGATATATCTGTTGCTTCTGCAAACACATATACAATATCTAA